>NC_143509.1:21770651-21938151 GCF_031878675.1 Megascapheus bottae
CAAAATAAAGAGATTTTCCTGATCTTAATCATTGTTAGAAATGGCCTGGAAGTGTCTACGGCATAGTAATGCAGAAGACAGAACTCTGTAGCAGTTGATACACATGCATGAGTGTGCATGGAAGAACACATGAAAAGTCTAGGTTTTCTATAGTGTTCTACAGGAGCTGTATGTAAACTTAATGTCCAATTTCCATAGTTGGTCTATGCCTTATTTCATAGAGTAACACTAGGAAAGCTTACTAAAACCTTCATTCCTCCCTTCTAGGTAGTGATAGGCACTGAACTTTGTCTGCCACATGAGGTTCTGACTCCACATTAGACAAGCAGAGCCTTAACAGTGGGCTCATAGCCGCTGGCCCAGGTGATTTCAGCACTCAGGATGGAGAAGCACTACTTTAGCCTCTGTGCACTGGTCTCCTCACACCTGACTTCAAGAGGAAACATCTTACACCTTCTTGACCCACATCGCAGGTGAGATTATAGGCTAGTAGAGGTGGAGCACTGCTAGCTGTGGGTCCTAATCAGTAAGGAAAGCAAAATGCCTTTACATTTCTAAAAGGCTAAAAAGATAAAAGTACTAGCACGAGACAAGAGGAAATTGTACAGAATTCAAACATACCCAGGAGTTTCCATACTGTCTGTGGAAATCCCATAGAGGGTGGAGGATGGGCAGTAGCCACAGGCCACCTGAACCTAACTGTCACCATCTGGTCCTTTCACCGAGCCTTGACAACTGTCCTGGACTGCTGCTGCCACTAGAGGAGCAACACAGGCATGCACAGTCTGCCTCAGCCAGGGCCCCTGTGCATCAACACAGCAGGGAGGGGGTAACACATGCTTTCCAGACCACTTTAAAATAGACTGACAACAGTACTTACTTGCCATCTTTAAAATATGTTTTCAGAGTATCACTGAAACTTTTGGAGTATTTTACAAACTCTTTCTTTTGGTGTTCAAGTGCCTATATTTATAAAAGAAAAAAAAAACACTAAATAAATATTATAAAAGTCAAAGACTGCCAAGTACACAGAACCCAGAATGGGCTTGAAGAAATGATGAACATTTTTAGGAGTTGTCTATCTAAATTCATACAACATTATATTTATATTCGAGGACAAGTCTGCTCATGAATGACACAATTTCCAATGATCAAGTTACTTTGTCAAGGGGTAGCAACTAGCAAAGCTTCTACTAAACTTACCCTGCGGTTCTGGTATTGGTATTTCTTGAAGACATTATTCACTGTATCAAGTAGTTCTTTTATTGCACTAGCTATGTCCCTGTTGGGAAAGGAAAAAACAATCACTGAAATCAAGTACTCTTGAAAGTGTTTGTAAGTACATATTATGTAGGTGTAATTACCTTATTTTTGGTACTGGGGATTGAAGGTAGGGCTTTACATTTACTATGTGAACACAGTAAATGCTAGCCCAAGCTCCCATTTGAGCTACATCACCACCTCTTATTTTTGCTTTTGTTATTTTGTTTTTGCTTAAGCTGGACTCAACTGAAATTCTCCTGTCTACACCTCCTGGACAACTAGGCTGTTAGGTGTGCACCAATTCAGTCTTATTTGCTGAGATGGGGGTCTCACTAATTTCTTTTCCCCTGCTGATGTCCACTGCAATCGTCTCAAACTATGCCTCCATGGGTCACTAAAAGAACGCATACAAATGGCCAACAGGCATAAGAAAAAATGCTCAGCACCTGCCCAACACTGGTGTCCAACACTCCAAATTCTAGGATATAATCCAACATAACTGAAAAGACAGCAATTCAAGACCAGCAGGCATTCCATGCCAACCAATAGCTTGCTACCCTGATATACACCTGTCACCCAGCTACACAGGAAGCCAATGTTGGAGGCTAAACTATGAGAGGACCACAATTTCCGAGCTACTCTTTGCGAAAATGCTCACAAAACCCATCCTAACACAAAAGGCTGGGTTTGGCGGGATGCATCTGTGATGCAGTAATGGCAGGAAACGTAAATAAGAGAATCGAGATCCAGGCCACAAGGGGAGACTCTAATCTCAAAAAATCATCAGAGCAAAAGGGCTAGAGGCATGTCTCAGGTGGTGGAGTATCTTTGTAGCAACTTCAAAATATAGTGGCGCTCAACTTAAAAATAGCTCCAAAGTAATCACTACCACAGAACTATAAATCAAAACCTCAATAATCACCTCACCTTCGTAAGAACAATGATCATCAAAATGAATAAAGACAACACATGCTTGGAAAGGCTATAGAGACAAGAAATTCTCACACTGATGATTATATAATACTATATAATTAACTGATGTGTTATATACAATTAGTGGAATATTATTATTCAGCCATAAAAAACAACAAAATAATATCATTCAATATGTTAAGTGAAATAAAACACAAAAGAAAATACCGTATCTTCAAGCTTAGGTAGAACCTAAGAACATTTATAACACAGAAATTAGCAGAGACTGGGAAGAGGCAAAGGTTGATCATTGGGTGTGAATTACAGTTCTACAGTCTCAATCTGTTCTGGGATAGTATGGCACTAAATGGCTGTGTCTACAGCTGTCCATTTTGGTGATAGTGTGACACAGTTTCTAGAGTGACTTATGGTAACAACTATGACCACCCACTTCAAAAACATAAAAGATTTTGATATATTTTTTTTTTTTTTGCCAGTCCTGGGACTTGACTTCAGGGTCTGAGCACTGTCTTTGGGCTTTCTCAAGGCTAGAGCTCTACCACTTGGGCCATAGCACCACTTCTGGCTTTTTCTATGTATGTGGTACTGAGGAATCGAATCTGGGTCTTCATACATGCTAGCTGAGTGCTCTACCACCAGGTCTAACTCCCAGTCCCAAGATTCTGAAAATTTCTACTGCAAAAGTGTTTGAGGAAATCAATGTTCTTAAACAACACGCGACGTACATGTATAGAACTATCACATGGTAGGTACCCCATCAGAATGCACTGACCTGTTTTTGTGCCTGAGAATCTATCTATAGTTTTAAAAGTGGGAAAGGAAGAAAAAAGCAACCAAAAGGCAAGTCTGGGACAGTGTCTATAAAGAACCCTATCCACTGTGTTTATTTGTCCTTAAGCTGTCTTTTCTTTGGACAACAGGTAAATGCTGCTAATGACATATCAAATTGTTTAAAAAAAGTTTGCTAAATATGTTCTGAAACAATTCATGTCAAATGCTATCATATTTGAAAAGCACTGTCTTTTATAACACTAAGATTTGCAACAGATTAAACTAAATTACACTAATGATTACCTAAGAGAATGTTTCCTTTAAGAGAAAAATCCAATATGAAAAATACATCAATTAACCAGGAAAAGAACTCAGTTAAAATGATTACCATGTAATTATTGAGTTTGGAACAGATAGACTCTGCGGACAATTATTGTTAGCAGAATAAAAAGGAATTATGAATTTTAATGAAGTAACTTCTAAGAAAATTCCAAGAGCATGAAATGAAATGTTAAACATGTTAAATGTTAAATGCTTACCAAAACTATGATGAGGAGGTAGACTTTGTAGATTTGTGATTATGCAAATACTAGAGGAAGGAATTGCTGCATTGCATGCTCAGTGCGGCCTATACTAGATATCTCTGGAAAATCTGAAGTCCTCACAAAACTCCTAGCTGAAAACTAATCAACTCTGATGATTTTGGACTAAGAACATAACAGATTCAGTTATGCATTCAGTTATTTTAAATCACTATTGAATGCAGAACTGAAACACCAGTGCTCTCACCAAACGAGAAAGGCCCTGGCCTTTGCAGTTCTGTTAAAACCTACAGTGCTGGAGCACTTCCTCCTGGTGACTGCAGAGCCCCTCCCCTCAGGGGCTCCCTCAGGAGAGCCTGCCAGGCTCACCGGATGAGGCCTCCCAACCACATCTCTACCATTTCTACCCCAGGCTCCACCCGCCCCAGCAGCATGTTCTCTCCTCCACACTGGCATTCTACATGCAATGCCTTGATCACATCTCATTCACCAAACAATTGAAACCTGTCCATCCAATCACCAGGTTAGGTCAACTGATTATTGTTCCTGACACTGATTAAATAAATTGTACTTCAGTGATCAGAAGCCCAACCTGCTGGAACTATTTTCTTTGCTGTTGTTGGTGGTCATAGGGCTTAACTTCAGGGTTGTCCCTAAGCTTTTTTGCTCTACCACTTTGAACCATAGGTAGCACTTCCAGTTTTTTGGACTCTAATGCCCATGCTGGTTTCAAACAGCAATCCAATCCTCAAATCTCAGTTTCCTAAGTAGCAAGGATTACAGGTGTGGGCTACTAGTGTCTGGCTTCAAAATATTATTTCAAGTGTCAAATCTTAATATAGATAGAAATACTATCAGTTATACACATTAATATTAACTATATCTAATTAAAGGTTGAACTCCATCAATGGGTAATGGTTTTCTCCTTTTATATAAGAAGTTTCGGAGCTCCAGCCTCTTTCCTCCTGCCCAAACTAGCTAAAACATTTTGAAATGTGAAATTACAAAAGACATCATCAGAGATGAAGGTAGTATTTCAAGCGAGCCTCCTTACATTCTTAAAAGTCAACACAAATAACGATGGAGCCTTCGTCCAGACAAAAATGAGTGCAAATTTCTCTGTACTAGTAATCTCTAGCTATGGTTTCACGGGAACACTGCACTGACTGGGGATGTTATAGTCATTCCCAGCTTGCCTTGTTTCCAAACCATTGAGGCTGAAGGCAGAGACCAGAGTCTAGCGTGAACATATCTCATAATTATGCTTGAAATTTTAGACTCATCCCTCTAGCCATCCCTGTCTCCTGGGCACAGATGAGAACGTGTCCAGATCGGAAAGCCCCACACAACTCAGTATTGTTTATGTGTATTCTAAAAGAAGAGGTTCCAGACTTAGCTCTGTCCTTATTAGAAAATAATTACTGGTACCTACGAATACATTACTTATCTAATGACCTATTTTTGAAATAAAGTTTCCGTATCTCATTACTGGTATCTATGACTTACCTAGTTTCTCATTCATACTTTCCACTAACATAGTTCAAATTACATTTCAGCTTATGCACATTTCTGTTATTTTATTCTGATATCATTGCATTAATAAAAATTTGGCACTCAAAAACTTTACTTCAAATCAATAATTTAACTTAATATTAATACCTTATCAAAATGGAAATGTGTAAGATGAATGATTCCAGTAAAGTGATTTTAAAAGAGCCAAAACAAAGTGAAACAAAACTGTCACTTACTTGATTGTCTGCAAAAATCTCACTCTGTCATTGATCTCATCTGGGATTTTACTGAGAATCTGTTTAAGTGCTCGTGCCTTTTCATTTAGGTCCTGGAATTCTGGCTCTGGTCGTTCAATCATATACTCTGATAAGACAAATTCAGAATGAAAAACATGCAATTCCCTAATAAGTTCAAAAATGTGTTATTCAAATAGTTCCCAATGATGTCAAAGGGGTAGGAGAGGGAAGAGGCCAGACCACTGGAAAATATAAGGCTGAAGAGAATTTGCTGAAGTTCAACTTAATCCAGAAGTAATTTTAGAGCTCTCTCCAGGCAAAATACTAATGGATAAAAGATCGAACAGTTTCAAGTAGGAGTAAATGAAAATACCTCGTAAAAACTTAAAAGGAAGTTAATTAAAAGAGATGTGGCATAATTGAATCCACCAGTCTTCTGAACCTACATTTCACAGGAATATCTTAATTGTAAACTTTTTTGGGGGGAGTGGGTCATGGGGCTTGAACTCTGGGCCTGGGCCCTATCCCTGAGCTCTTCAGCTCAAGGCTACTGCCCTACCACTAGGGCCACAGCTTCACTTCCCATTTTCTAGTGATTAATTGGAGATAAGAGTCTCCCGTTCTTTAGTGCCCAGGCTGGCTTTGAACTGTAATCCTCAGATCTCAGCCTCCTGAGTAGTTAGTATTACAGGCATGAGCCACCTCCCCTGGCTAATTGTAAACTTTAATAAGCCTTTATAGTAACATTTAATTCTTACAAACCTTATTATTAGTAATCTTTATTGTTTAATTAACAATAAACCTTAATAAATGCATAAACAAAAATCACAAGAATATGTCAACAGGAAAAGTGTTTAACAACTCAAAATACCCATACAGAATATGCCATGGCTGAGTGTATAAAAACCCCAACAATCTAGTCACTTTCAGTACCAGGACCAATTCAAAAGAAGGGTTGGGATCACATGACATTCTAGAAGGGAAGCTCAAGCAGACCTGGTGGAAACAGCCAGTATTTCCCTAGGCTTGCTGCAGACCTGAGGTCCTGCGGCTTCCTAGGAAGTCATGGGGTTAAGCTGAACCACCAGTGCTTAACAAATAAAAACGTAGCCTGAGACTTCTTTCTGATTACCAAGATATGGCTATTAAGTTTCACTGAGGCACATTTCTAAGAAATCTTTTATTATAAAGAGAGGAGGGAAAGTAGCAAAAGAATGGTTAGTTGCACAGAACAAATATTCTTTCCCAAACTTAAAACAAGGTGTAAAAACTGTTCCACAAATCTCATCCCTTAGTGAAACTGAAACATGGCAAACTTTTTATTAATGAGGTTAAAGCATATGGTTTCAGCAAACATACTAAATAACTGAGTCTGACAAAAACATGAATAAGCTCTTTTCTATTTTATACAGATTATTTTCACTATCACCATGGTAAGAATGGGGAAGAGGGAAAGGGAGGCAAGAAGGGGAGGATGGAAGCCTTCAGAATGACAATGACTGAAGGAAGTGTTTTCAACAATTGTGAAACTAACAAACAGGCTCTTCTTTCTGATACCTTCTACATCATCAGCTGCCATTCGAAGAAGGGACTCTGTGAAGTTGACTTCTACACTTTTTTTCTCTAAAATTTTCATAATGATGTCTTGTGTAAGACCTGGATTTTCTTTCTCAGCCTATAAGAAAAAGAATGTGAGATTTGAAATACAGAAATGGATCTGCATTCTGAAGTCAACAATCAGTTGTTGAGGACTTACTGAGTATCAGAGATGGATCACGCGTAAGAACAGAAATCTCTGCTAAAGCAAGGTGGCATTGGCTGTGTTAACTGCATGATTAATTTTGTATTTGTATTTGTCACCAGTTTTCCATTTGTTTATTAATATCATTAATGCAGTATTTACAGTGGTTTCTATCTTCTTCAATAAGCATTATGTCTAGGAACATCATAATTACCCTGAAGGCATGGGGACTACCTTATGGGTTCTTAGGAAATGTCAGCTGAAAGAGTCAAAGGCTTTAAGTTTAAACACAGTTTTCAATACTAAGGAAGACTCTCATGCAGTGCATTGTCTCACACAGGTCCCTTACTTTCTCAAATCAGTGTCAAAAGAAATACCTAATGCTGCTATTAAGCAGCTAATTAGTATGCCCTTACAACTTAGAAACCTTAAAAAAAAACAACACTGCGCATGTAATGAAAAAAAAATACCTATTATTACTATTATTTCCTGGGGCTTGGGTACTGTCTTAGTTTTTCTGCTTAAAGATTAAACTCTACCACTTAAGCCCACAGCTCTACTATCAGATTTTTGGTTAACTGGAATTAAAATTCTCACTGCTGGGACTGGCTTTGAACTGTGACCTTCAGATCTCAGCCCCCGAGTAGCTAGGATTACAGGCATGAGGCATAGTGCCCAGCCAGCATTATTTTATTCCTCACAGTCAGTATTTATGATGGGAATGTCTACACCCAGAGTGCAATGAACAATTTCCTAAACCTTGGATTAGATTAGACTTGCCCTCTTGCTTCCTTTTACACACTGACTTTCTTGCTTATTATCACAACACATACCAACTGTCCAGCTTCAGCAAGATGTGACCTCACTCTGAGGAATGCAGACTAATCTAGTATGCTGAAACTGCAAATACTGCTCCAGGGTAAGTTCACACTGCATCAAGCAGAAGTTGAGTATGACTATTAGCAGTGCTGAAAAACTGGTAAACTGTTTCAGGGCACCCCTCTGGGTTGGCTATGGGGTTTCAGGGTGATGGAACATATCATTTGGAAACAGTAGTCTTCTAGCTACAATCTGTTAAACTACTTGTTTTAAAGGCTTAAATGCATTCCGTGCCGCTGGTTAACAAATTGGCTGCTCTTAACCAGAGGCTCTACGTACACCCAGATTTTCAGCTCTGGGGTACTTAGTCTTTATAACTCTAAAATGACAACAATTCATTCCAAAAGGTAAACTCATAACTTCCTTGGATCAGTCCCTCTCAACCTGGGAGGAGGGAGAACTGTCTAGAGAGAAAAGGGTTACAGGTAATTATGTTGAATTATATATTAAAAGATAACATTCAATAGCTTTTCTTTCTTGGGGGGAAGAATGCTATTGTAATCTCCCTTTGCTCCAAATAAAAAGTTAATAAAGCTAGATGAAAATCACAGTTACGATCTGCTCACTGCAAACACAGATCTAAAAGACTGACTGAATACTAAGGTGTTTTTCATCTTTCTCATAGAAAAGGCCTTTTCTCACAAAATCTTCATATGTTTAATAATATGTATACTCCCTCCTTTAATTACATTTGAAATTTAATAAACCAAACATAATTGGAATAAGTCAATGCAATATTGTCTAATTTGTTTTCCCTCAGAATGTCACTATTCTCCATTAAGAATCGATGCTGTGCTGGGCTACAGTGGCTGTCACACCTGTCATCCTAGCTACATGGGAGCTCAGAGGGTCAGTGAGACACTGTCTCTGCTGAAAGAGTAAAACTCCTCAACTGCAGGTGGGCCTTCAGGGACAGAGCTGCCAGACACGAGGGGAAACGCTGACTTCAAGCTCCAGTTGGTGCAGACACATGCATGTGCACCCACAAATGCACTAAGAATCATTACTGTGAGCTGAGTGCAGTGGTACACACCTATAGTTCTGGTTACCTGGATGGCTAAGGCAGAAAGAATGCTAGAACCCAGGAGTCAAAGATTAGCCTTACGTAACTTGGGTTCATCTTGAAAAAACAAAAATAGCAATAATAATAATAATAACAATAACAATAACAACAACAACAAAGCAGTATTGGAGATAATAAGCCAAAATAAACAAAAGTTATCCAAATATCAAACTATATCTACCATAGTCAAATTAACGGTACTCTCTAATAGCTATCAGTTGTGTTTTATTATGAGAAAACTTATGAAATTCATTATTTTCCCTACGAATGTCACTGAAGATATCATGTACTAATACTTAAGTGGAATTTATTTTCCATGAAACATTCAGAGCTATAAGTACCACAAACTACATATGAACTACTTACATAATTGGGAGTTTTCTAGGAGCCACATTAAAATTATTTCATTAGTACAAAGGTGCATCATATCAACATGTAATCAATATAAAATATTGAGATATATTACATTATTTTTTCTTGTAAAAGCCACCAAAACATATACATCTATCTGTCTTATACTTGTATGTTATCTTATCCCTAAATACATTTCAGTTTGAAAAAGTCATATATTTTTGTGCTTGACAAGAAACATGTGGTTAGTAATAGTAATAATAAACAGCTCAGGTCTGAAGCCAAAGACAAGTGTATGTGTGAAAGAGAAAGAGAAAGACAAAGAGAAAGAGAAAGAGAGAGGAAACACTAGAGTTGCAACTCAGGGCATGGGCAATGTTCTTCAGCTTTTATGCTTAAGGCAAGCAGTCTGCCATTTGAGTCACAGCTCCACTTCCAACTATTTGCTGATTAATTAGAGATAAGAGTCTCAAGGACTTCACTGCCCATAGCCTCAGATCTCAAGCCTCCTGAGTAGTTAGGGTTATGGGTGTGAGACACTAACACTCAGATTCATTTTGAGTGGCTTAATTATATATTCTCAAAAAATCTTTCTTGTATCATGAATTACTTATTATGTCCAATAAAATGTGAAGGCTACCCAATGAAGTTGTAACTGTACAAATCGAACAATAGAAAAAAAAAACCCTTAAAAATATACTCTAAAGTCAGAACAAAAAATCTTAAAAAGTCACCATCAAAAGCACAGGCAAGAGAAGATGTTGTAACTCACCTTTTGAAGGATTTGCAATTTTATAGAACATACTACAACAGTTCTAAAATGTCAGTTTTCCCTAAAATACATCACCTGGCCACTGTTACATGGTATGCTGATTTACATATGATAATTGTAATAAATTATTTGTACCTCACCTTAATGAAAGCGGCTCTCAGTGTCTGAGCTGCAGACAGATTTACTCGTTCTAGCTGCAATAAGAATGTAAAATCATTATTGATACCAGTTTTGTCATATGTTAAATAAAAAGCACATTTCTGACATTTCACTCTGATACATCCATCATTCATTAAGAATACTTGCCATTTAAGGCAAATGATCCTAATTCGGCACAAACACTATTGAACATTTTCAATGGAAATTTCTCTCTCTCTCTCTCTCTCTCTCTCTCTCTCTCTCTCTCTCTCTCTCTCTCTCTCTCTCTCTCTCTCTCTGTCTCTCTCTCTCTCTCTCTCTGTCTGTCTCTCTCTGTCTCTCTCTCTCTCTCTCTCTCTCCCTCCCTCCCTCCCCCCTCTCTCCCCTCTACCTCTTCCCTCCCCCCCTCCCTGGGGATAAGAGTCTCACAGGGATTTTCCTTTAAACTACGATCCTCTTTAGTAGAAAGGATTACAGGCATGAGCCACCAGCACCCAGCCGGGGTTGAACTCTGGCCTAGGCACTGTCCCAGAGCTCTTCAGCTCAGGGCTACTGCCCTATCCTTGAGCCACAGCCCCACCTCCCATTTTCTAGCAATTAATTGGAGATAAGAGTCTCTTGCCCAGGCTGGCTTTGGACCCCAATCCTCAGATCTCAGCCTCCTAAGTAGCTAGGATTACAGATGTGAGCCACCGGGCCCGGCTTTTATAACTTTTTAAAAAATAAAATGCATTATTTTAAGAATAAATTTGTGAAACAAACAGAAAACAAATCAACAGTACCATGACAAAAATAAACATCTATGTGATGTTCTTAGAAACTTGAAACTTCAGGATAAACTTTGGATGCCTAGAGGTAAATACATAGCAAGTACATATTTGTCTGATGAATATAAAATGACCAACATAGGGAAACTTGTTCAGTATGTTTCCCACCTTACTTTAATTTTTCAGCCCACTGGCCCAGAATTAAATCTACTTCATCTGTACACTGCAGATTTGAGGTTCCCTATTCAAACTGAAGACTGGATCATCAGGATTTTAAAGATGTTCTATGTTTTCTATTACAACAATATAAAAAATGACCATCTAAAATAGCGACACAAAAACTTTCAATTCTTATATAAAATGTGAGGTTTATAATTTCAAAACATACATATCCATATATATTTCATATAGTTCAGTTTTCAGTGTACCTTACAGGGCATAGAACTTCACAAAAATAGGCCGGGAGTTTGGCCTAGTGGTTAAAAGTGCTTGCCTAGCATGCATGAAGACCGGGGTTCGATTCCTCGGTACCACATACATAGAAAAAAGCCGGAAGTGGTGCTGAGGCTCAAGTGGTAGAGCTCTAGCCTTGAGAAAGTCCAAGGACAGTGCTCAGGCCCTGAGCTCAAGCCCAGGACTGGCAAAAAAAAAAAAAAAAAAAAAAAAAAAGAACTTCACAAAAATACCTCCACTTGTTAAAGAGTTAACTGCCAAGACTAAAGTAGCTAGCTTCACTGAAATTTATATTTCTTGACTCCCTAGTGACTAAACCAGAACTCAACCAAACTCAAATGAATATATATGATGCAGGACAGTATCAGCTGTTGGAAAACCACAACTGTATAGATTTTCTAAAAAAAAAAAAAAAGTTCTTCTTTATAAATAAAGCATTTCTACACACACACACACACACACACACACCCCTAGAGGATTTCCAGTATTACAATTTATAAGCATGATAGAAATGGCAATCTCCTCCAAAACAGTACACCATTTAGCTTAGTCTTTCACAAACCTGCAAAATGTAATTCTGCCTCGATAGGTCAAAGAGGAGATATGAGAATTAACTTTAAGAAGCTTTTTTATAAAAATGAAGGTATGTTTTCAACAATGAAAAAGCTTTCTGCTTCCCTGTCACTCATGTAATTGCAAGGACCACTAGTTACACTTAAAATAACAATTCAGCTCACAGATGGGAAAGTTGTGCAGGGGAGGTTGAAGCAGGCAGGCAGGCAGACAGGCAGACAGACAGGCAGACAGACAGAATGTTTCTATCCTAACAGGAGCCCATTTCTTAAGTAAATACCACACTGACCTCTTAAAGACTTGACCATGTTTGAGTCAGATATGTGCCTCAAGTATCAGCATTAAGCTAATCTGTACCAACCCCACTGGCAAGCAAAAGAAACCGAGAGCAGCTAGTCATTTCCATATTTCTAGAATTCCAGATGAGGTTTACTAAGAAAAGGTGGAGCCACAAAAAAGTCAGACAAACTTTACTAAATTGCAGGGTCTGTGAGCTGTTAAATTACCTCAGCAGAACATGGTAGAGAGTCCTGTGGGGTACACAAAAACCCTGTGTTCTGCAATAAATCAGGTGGCTTTCACAGGGGGTCCACACTGTTCATGGGAGGTACCAGGAAGAGACCCACTGACTATCAGTAAATTCATCTAAATTTTTGTAAAATCTCTAACACCAGCCTGGACAATTATCTACCCAGTAAGAAGCACTTCTCTGTTCCGCCTTCTGGTTGTGATAAAATTTCACAAAGCCATGGTCATCTTACCTACCAGTCCTGCTGACAGTAGTAGGTTCTGATTAACATTCTATATTGCATTAACAGTTACTGTTTCCTGAACACTTACTATGGGCTTAGAAGTAAGTACTGACTTATGAACAGAATAAATCTACTGCTAATAATAAATCTAAAATTAGTATAAACACTGCTCATTCACAGAAAAAGAAATTCAGCCCGTGTATAAAGGTAAACATTATTAATCATCTAGTAGTATAGAACCGAATTTATACAGATCTGCCTGACCTATAAATTTGTATAGAAATCATTAAAGCTGCTAGGCACGGTGGCTCATGCTCGTAATCCTACTCAGGAGGCTGAAATCTGGGGATTGTGATTTAAAGCCAGCCCAGGCACTAAAAAGTCTGTAATTCATCTCCAATTAACCACCAAAACCCAGAAGTGGCACCGTGGCTCAAGGGGTAGGACAGTAGCCTTGAGCTGAAGAGCTCAGGGACAATGCCCAGGCCCAGAGGTCAAGTCCCATGACCGAAAAAAAAAAAAAAAAAAAAAAAAGAAGAAAGGAAAAAAGAAGTCAATAAAGCTACCCAGATTCCCTGCACTCACTCTTTCCAGACTGAAGTTTAACTATCATCATATTTCTCAACTTTTGGCTCTTGACTTTCTACCATATGCAGAAGTTAATGCTAGGAGAGAGAATGTGAGATAGAGATTGCCAGCCTGGTACCTCCACAGCAACACAGATGGGATTGCCAGCAGTCAAAACTGAAGATGGTATTGAGAACTCTTGTGAGGTAGCCTAGTATCTTAAAATTTTTCTTGGAAGTTATGCCATTCAGGCCTTTCTTCACATAATGACATCCCATATCTTCACTGAACCCTGCACTCTGTAAGTGGTGTCTTTAGCTAGTGTTTTTGAAGTGCTCTGGCCTATTTAACAAATGCACAACTAATGAGTAGAGTTCATAGCACACACATCACATCTGGGATCTAATTAATAAGGTCCAGAGGAAGAAAAAGCACTGTGTGGGCCTCAGCTGTCCTGACTCATTGTTCACTGGTGAAGGGCAGAACTTCAAGAATCAGAATGAGAGAAGAAGGGTTCAGAGGGTCTGACTTCACCAAGTGCCCACTGGAACCACCTGGATGCAATGGATAAGCTAGGAGCTCAACATCGGGCACCAACAAAAACCTACCTTCTGCCTACAACAAGTTTTACAAACTTCTGTTACTTACTCTGGACAACTGTTGTGAGAACTTATGGCCACAGCTGCACTTGTCTTCAGTTCACTTTATAAAACTATTTTAGAAGCTTACATGTGATTTTTCTTCCACAGAGAACTCATCTATGACAACCCCCTCTGTAGAAGGATTTTGTACTCCCATGGTCTTTTAGCATGGAGCTGGCTTTCAAAACTCATCATTTAAAATAAACAAAAAATCCAATTAGCCTTTTCTTTGGTTGTTCAAGTTTTCAAGGGACTTGCATAGAGTATTGCAAAAGCTGCTTTTTTAAAGGTCAAAATAATTAGGTTAATTGGTTCCAAAATGCCTACAAATCTACTTGCTTCCTCAAACTCAGGCAAGATTAGCTTTTCCCATGATGACACTCCTTTTCTCTATGCCTCCTCCCCACAAATTATTGATCTTATTTTTTTTTCCACAAGAAATTAAAATGGGTCAGGTTACAAGAATAGGTACTGTAGGTAACTTTTCTTGCCATTTAAGTGAAAATGAGATAAGTCTGTCTCATCAAACAATAGGCACATATTGCCAGCACGACTATGATCCTGACCAGGAACAAAGCTTTAGAGCTGACATCCTAAGCTCAAAGCCAGACCCAGCAGACAAACCAGAGAGGCTATTACTTCTGATTAACAAAATAGCTGGGGATCAAGTGGTAGAAAATCAGCCATGCATGAGAGGGGGGGGCCTTGAATTCAAGCCACAGTACTGGCACAAAACAAAAGAACAACAAAAAAAATTATAAAACAAAACAACAAATTACACAAACTAGAAGGATACAAAGACATGGAAGAATATTCACTTTTGAGCTGACATGGTAAATGTAAGCACAGCAGCTATGTTTTGGTACAAGAAAGTTCTACAACTATTCCTTAAAAAAAAATAATTTCTAGGGTTAATATATATGACCAAAAAAAAAAAAGGTTAAGACAGACCATATAACAGATATTCCACTTAAACATTGCTAGAAATAATACAAAACTCAGAATTAGAGGCAGAAATTGGGTAATCAAGCCTTTAGTAAAAAATAAAAAAATAAATTAAAAAAACCCACCTAACCAGGAAATTGAGGCCCTGGGCTCAAGTTCAAGCCCTAGTATCTGAGTCAATGAATGAATAAATTGCATATAAAACTAATGTATGGTGCTGATTTTGTCAAAAATTGCATATGACAATTCCTTACTAATAATACTGGATGCTAGGTATTATTCTGAACACCTTATTTCATTTATTTATTTTACAGGTTTATTCTGAGAATTAAGTACATTATTTAATACTGATTTTAAAGATAAGGAAATTGACTTAAGATTATAATCACATATGGGGCCGGGAGTTTGGCCTAGTGGTTAAAGTGCTTGCCTAGCATGCATGAAGACCCGGGTTCGATTCCTCGGTACCACATACATAGCAAAAAGCCGGAAGTGGTGCTGAGGCTCAAGTGGTAGAGCTCTAGCCTTGAGAAAGTCCAAGGACAGTGTTCAGGCCCTGAGCTCAAGCCCAGGACTGGCAAAAAAAAAAAAAGATTATAATCACATAATCTCCCTAGTTTGCAGCAGACCATTAATCCAAATCCAAAATGCTAACTACAATTACCTCAGTATGTTAAGCATGCAGATAAAATTCTTAACCTAATCACAGAAAACAATTATTTTTCTCACTATACTCAAAATTTGAAGTCTGGTTAAGATCTCCTCCACTAGGAGAAAATAAAACTGAAGCAGGTAAACTAGAGAAATATTCCTAAATTACTAGGCCAGCATATAGCCAAAAATTGGCAGAAATAGCTGACTCATATTTCTGAATAGAATATAATTTATTCAGAAGAATATTCTTGTAATTCAGTAATAAACATAACTCTTTGACAATCTAATATTTCTGTTTAGGGGTGAAACTACTGATTTCGTATGCCATATATTACTTCAAAAATTATTTCTTAAACAATTTCTTTGCATACACACATATGGCCCCAATTATGTAGAATAAAAAATAAGTCACCTCACTTTTCCATATACAGAGAATCAAAATAATAATAGGTGAGAGAACCTGGCATGAAGTTTCTAAACACTGATTATTCCATTAAGCAAGGAGGAGGCCTGATTCACAGAACATTTCACAGAACATAACTTATGCAGTATACTTGCACTTTGAACTCTGCAGCAGCTGGTTAAACAAGTGGACTTCCTCTCAGCTGTCTAGAAGTAGCTTTAGTAAGTTTAGTAAGCTTTGAGTTCCCAGAGGGCCATAAATAACTTTACATTGGAAGAAAGAGTAACAATGCTAAAGTTTCTCCAAGTGTAAGGAATTCCCAGTAGATTAAAATCTTAAAAAAAAAAATTGTCTATACCATCAGTCAGTACTACAGATGAAATGTTAAAGAGAATATGAGTAACTTTTACGATGCACAATGAATACAATTTAGTGAATCATTTAGCTTCACAGTGCAATACTCAACCCTACTGTGGTATTATCTTCTGATTGATTAGTATGAAGCCAATTTTATCTTTAAATCTGCACAGAACAGAAAAAGAGAACCAAGAACCAGGATAAATTAATTTTCCCCATTACTAGACATAGAAAAAATTATGCCTGCACTCTATTTAAATGCTAATGTTTAACACATTTCTTACTTACATGTTATATTTATGTAGTGGGATACCAGAGAATAAAGCTAACAGTGAATAAAATACTTAGCAAACATTTTCCATTGGCGGAAACACTATTTTATTCTGTTCCTAAATTAAACTCTAAAATTTCAACTGTCATGAGGAAACCAACAGTATTCTTTTCTTTTCTTTTTTTTTTTCCTTTTGGGCCAGTCCTGAGCTTGAGCCACAGCACCACTTATGGCTTTTTTTCCCTATGTATGTGGTACTGAGGAGTCAAATCCGGGTCTTCATGCATACTAGGCAAGCACTCTACTACTAGGCCAAATTCCCGGCCCCCAAGCAACAGTATTCTTAAAACCTTGTAGAGTTTTGAACGTAGTTTTATTTTTTCAGTGGTACAAGGATGGAACCTAGGGTCTCCTCTATCCTAGATAAGCATTCTACTACTGAGACATACTCCAAGCTTTGAACACAGCTCTGAATACATGACAGATTTTTGTTTTTCTTTTTGGAAATACTGGGGTTGAACTCAGGGCCTTATGCTTTGAGACAAATGTTCTACCACTTGATATAGACTTCCAGAGCCCCATTTTGCATTCTTTATTTTTATGTTTTTTTTGCTGGTCCTAATGAGGAATCAAACCTGGGTCTTTGTGCATGCTAGGCAAGCACTCTACCACTAGGCCAAACTCCCAGGCCTGAGTAGCTTGTTTTTAGAGAAAATCTTATGGACTTTCCCGCCCAGGCTGGCATCGCACCAAACATCAGAACCCAGCACATTGTTATTTTTGAGGTGGGGCCTTGTCTTATGCCCAGGCCATGGTCCTCCTACATTCAATCAGCAAATTCAAACTGAGAATTAGATCCTGACAACTTGCTGTATGATCTTTCAACCTGTTATATTCAGCAATTTACAAATTTTACTTCTAACAATTCATTCTTTGGACCACATATCATTTAACAATGTTTTCTAATTTTGGGCCCATTAAGTCACACATATTTTCAGATCTTACCTAGACAAAATCACTACCTTCAGTTATTGAGACAACCTTGCTACATTCTTCCTCAATTTATTAGTTTAACCAGAGCCCTCTTTTGGTAATACTGGGTTAAATTCACAACCTTACAGTTGGTCACTTATTTATAGTTTAGCATATTCGTTGTTCTTCTAGGATCTCCCATTTCTCTGCTAAGGTAAGTCGGACCAGGATCCACCTACCTGTAATTCCTGAGTGTCTCAGATGGCAGGCGACACAAGCGCCAGCCACCTAGCCAGCTCCTCGCCGTTCAAGTTAAATTTCTCTTATATAAGCTAAGACAAAGTTTGTAATACTAGTTCAAACAGTTCATTTGACCAGAAACCCAACTCTTCTGCAGTCAAGTTCAAAAGTATGTTTCATAAGTAGGAAGAAGATAACTTAAAAACCGCTGAACAAAGGTTGAAACTACCTCGATTTGTTTTAGTTCTAAGCAATTAGATGATACTAACTGTACAAAGATTTTATTCACCATCAGAAAGGGGATTAGCCAGTCTCTAAGACATTTCAAAATTAGAACTTTCTACTTACAAGAGTGTATTAACATTAATTTAAGAATCTTAACATTAAATATAAGGCAATTCTTCGATTAAAAAAAAAGAAAATGCCACCATGTCCTCTATAGGTACAAAACATGGTATCTTCCAAATAACAACTTTAGAAAAGTGCTTTGCCAGCTGGGCATGGTGGCTCATGCCTGTAATCCTAGCTATTTAGGAGGCTGAGATCTGAGGATCGAGGTTCAAAAGCAGCCTGGGCACTAAAGAACGTGAAACTCTTATCTCCAATTAATCACTAAAAAAAATGGGAAGTGGTGTTGTGGCTCAAGGGGTAGGGTGGTAGCCTTGAGCTGAAGAGCTCAGGGACAGTGCCCAGACCAAGTTCAAGCTCTATGACCCCCCCCAACTCCCGCTACCAAAAAAAAAGAAAGAAAAAAAAAGTGCTCTGCCACTTACAGTACACTTTCAGTAACTCTGAGCCTGCTGTTCTAGCTACCCAGACTGATCACTGCCTCTCCCATGGCAGCAACTATTTATTTCTTGATCCTTATACAGATGTCTGATTTGGTCTTGAACCCTCAAATTGGGCCCTGCATCCTATTTTCTTTTTCTTTTTCTTTTTTTTTTTTCTTTTGCCAGTCCTGGGCTTGAGCTCAGGGCCTGAGCACTGTCCTTGGACTTTCTCAAGGCTAGAGCTCTACCACTTGAGCCTCAGCACCACTTCTGGCTTTTTTCTATGTATGTGGTACTGAGGAATCGAACCCAGGTCTTCATGTATGCTAGGCAAGCACTTTAACCACTAGGCCAAACTCCCAGCCCCCTGCATCCTATTTTCTTTCTTAACGTTGATAGCACTGGACCATTTTTACTTGTAATTGTATTCTTTTATGCAGGATCTATCTCTCCCATAAAGTTAAAACCTTCAGATAGGGAGTGGAATAGCTTTATCTATTGGCTTTGTTTTCATTGTAAGTGCTGACACAATGCCTAACATACAGAAGATTACATTTCATGTAAGTATGACAAGAACACAGGTGAAAAAAAATGAAGCAGATGGTAAGCTTAGAAGAAAACATTACACACTTGCCTCATTAAACACCGGATACATGACTGCATAGAGGGGCATAGAAACCATGGAAGTGGTCTCAGCTTCATTCTTCATCTCTTCCATTGTCATCCTCATTCAAAAGCCAACTAACGTAGAAAAAGCAGTGCTAAATGCAAAAGAATCTTCATTCACTGCAATATTTCTTCTCTTTTTTCGTGCTAAAGAATGGGGCACAAAACACACAAAGACCTGGTGGACAGAAAGGGAAAGAGAAATTTACCTTAAAGGAAACTAAATATATGAGTCATTTTCCTTCTCAAATACAGAGCTACTACCTTATGAAAAGCTAAACTGGCAACAGCAACACTATTCATTAAGATACTATTTGTTTTGCAGGCTCAGGAATTACCCTTTTGCTACTGCTAACCTCACTAGCTAGGCACCATTCACAAAACAGTGACTCAATGTCACTGAGCTCTCCACAAAATATCATGAAAAATGATGTATCTAATTACAACATTAACAACTGTAAAAAGTATCAACTAAATGCATACTTATAGTATTTACATGTAAAATTACAATACATAGTATATGTGTTAAAATCAACAGAGATAGGGTATTAAACATGGCAAGCACCAAAGATCGGGGACAAACCTCAAAAATTATATCTACTTCAGGAAACATAATTTTGTCAGTGGTACTTTTTGATATTTACAATTTTGGGACTCTGTCTACACCTGACACAAAACTGAGAAAGGAGAAAAACTGTGGTAGTTTGTAACTAAAATTAAAAACTCAATAATACATTCGAGAACTCTGAGTACTGAGGTGAGAAGATATTGAGACTAGCTTAGGCTAAACTGTAGAATCCCAATTTAAAAAAAAACAACAGAAAGAATGAAAATAACAACAGAAATAGTGAAACAAGGAGCTAAGAAAGAAAAAAAAAGGAAGAAAGAGATTGAGAGAGGAGGGTGGAAAAAGAAGAGGAAGATCCAGTAACACAAGAAATTTTACCTTGGAGAGACTAGGAAAATTATTTTGTGTGTGCAAATGTGTTTGGTTTGGCCAGATGTGAGGCTTGAACTGGTGACCGGGACAATATCCTTGAGCACTCTACCACTTTGAGTCACAGCTTCACTTCCAGTCTCTCACTAGGACTTTTCAATGCCCTGGCTGGCTTCAACACACAATCCTCAGATCTCAGCCTCTTGAGTAGCTAGGATTATAGGGCTCAGCCACTGGCAATCAGTGGGACAAATTGTTTTTCAAAGAAAACAACTTGCTCTAAATCACACATACAGAGGCCCAGGGCTTGCTGGATCCAGATCAGATACTTTCATATCACAAAACCAAGGATGGAGTAAAAACAGAGAAGCAGAGCACCTTGTCCATCCTCATGCACTCTATCAATGAGAAATGCATATTTAGCAGCAACTAGATACTAGACACAGGATACTGTTCTTGGTCATTAAGAATTTAGTTATGCCTGATTTTTCAGAGACCTAAACTCTGAAAGACACAAGGTTCTGGCATACTACTTCAAAAGCTCCAGTGACCTGTCAAACTGGAGAGTGTTGTGTTTTAGACTATATCCTAACATCGAAGGGACACTCAGCAGCAACTCATGGCTCAGACCTGTTTCTGATATCACTAAGTTAGAAAAGGGACCCTACTTTAAGCCAAAAGTTGATCCCTGACTGAGTGTGCCCAAAAGAAAAAAACTTTATTTTACCAGGTAAGGGGATAATACTACCTGATCCTTTAACTGACTGAAGCAGACTGCATGAAGAGAAGAATGGAGGGACAAGAGCTGAAGGTATGAAAAGTTAGGGGGCCTAGCATATCCATGTAAGAGTTTTGCACAACTAAGACACTTCAAGTAGGATGTAATTATTTAATATACTACTTGACTCTAAAAAAACAACAACAAAAAAACTACAGGCATGATAAGATATAGAGAGCAGAGAGAAAAACAGTCTATGTTGACTTTGATCCATAGAAGACAAGACCATGAAACACAAGCAAAATCAGGTGGGAAAAATGGAGGAGGGGGTAACACTATCCAAAAAGAAATGTACTCATTACCTTACTTGTGTTAACTGTAATCCCTCCAGACATCACCTTTATGGTAAAATAAAAAAAAAAATAGGCTGTATGTGGAAGAAGTAGATGAGAGAAACAGCATTACAAAAATGAAGACTTTCAAAAATGGTTGGCAAACACTTTTGGGCAGGGCCAGGTAGTACACATCTGTAACCCCAGCTACTCAGGAACAAAAATCAAGATGATCAGAATTCAGAATCAGAGGCTACCCCACACAAAAGTGAGCAAGACCCAAGCCCAACCAACATGGTGAATGTGGTGATACACACATGAGGATGCAGGAATGTGGGAAACATAAGACTATCTTGGTCAAAACTGTCTGGATGCATGGCCATACATAAAGAGCAAAGTGAGAAGGGCTGGGGCATTGGGTCAAGTGATTGAGTGCCTGCTTTAAAAGTCAGAGAGTCAAAGCCCAGTACCACCAAATAGGGAGGAAGGTAGCCAAGTTTTAAATGCTAAAGAATATGGGCAATAACTAAAACCACTGATTCATTGACAAGGTTAACTGGTAACCTGCAAAGAATAGTACACTTAACTAATTTTATGTGTGTGAGGAGGCATTGGACAGCAAGTTGGGGAGAAGACTTTGAAGCCTCCCAGTGGACAGAAGATGTAATCTAAAAAGATAGGCATAGTAGAGGTCAAGGGTCATTATCAGGATAGGACTAGGAGTTACTTTCAGAGTTCCTACTAGTTAATCTAAATACAACAAACCTGCTCAACGACTTGATTTAATGCTACAGGCCAGACCTGTATCATACTTAACAACTGTAGTGTTATTACTATGGAAAATGCTCTTGCAACACCAATTTCAACTGAACTGTGTAGAGTGCACATCTACAGTTCAGACCACACAGTTTCAACAGCATTTACATATGAGCTCAAGTCAATGGAACAACAAAGGCTTTTAAAATACTCAATTATTCTGCCAATATTAATTCAAGTTAAATATGCCCCTGTCATTCTTTCCACAAGCATCTTCTGATATGGCTGAGTAGACAAGCTGCAATGGCTTCCCTAGGTGGGAAAAGCAAGGTGAGAGCAGGTCTCAGACCCCATGCCTCTGCCCAGGCACTATCCATGGAGGAGCAATTCCTGGTCACTTTCCCAGAAGCCAAGCAGCACCCGAACATTTACATCCTGGTCTCTGGAATGACAACTAATCAGGCTTGCCCAGACAATGAAGATCACAGATTCTAAATTTCAAATCTGAAATTGATGAAAGTGATCTGACTATAGCTCCCTCAGCCAAGTGTGAATTAGCTTTCTCACTGTCACAAAACACCTGACAACAATCTTCAGGCAAAAAGCCTTATTGTGCTCAGTTTCAAAAGCTTTAGTTCATGAAGGCATGGATAGTGTAGGGCAGGCTATTGGCTTCAGAATGAGAAAGGAAAATGTCCATGCTAGCTGGCTGTTTCCTTTCCCACTTTTACTACACCCGACCTACTGGATGGTGCCACGCACAGGATGGGTATTCCCCCTTAATTAATCTTCTCTGAAAAAAAGGTCTTACTAGATTTCCCTATTCCTTTTGCCATCCAACTAAGCCAACAATCAGGACTGACCACCCCATATAGATATAGTGATTTACCCATGCTCACAATTTCTAGTTAATATAAAGTAAGTAAAACTACTTAGCAGCTATTTTAAGAGTGTTGCCTTGGTTAGAGGAAATTTTTCAGTTCAAAGTAAGTTTGATTTATCAATACCTTAGCAACCACAGAATTAAGAAAAAACAACTATACTGTAAATGATAATAACTTAAGACAAAAAGCATGGGTTGTGGAGGTGTTGTTTTTAATTTGGCTGTGTGTGTGTGTGTGTGTGTGTGTGTGTGTGTGAGAGAGAGAGAGAGAGAGAGAGAGAGAGAGAGAGAGAGAGAGAGAGAGAGAGAGAGGGAGAGAGAGAGAGAGAGGGAGAGAGAGAGGGAGAGAGAGAGAGGGATTTCAAGTTTGGAATTTAGGATCCACTGTACTACCACTTAATGCACAAAAAGGCACACATTCAACCATTTTTTTTTTGAAAAAGTCCTGTATGATGTGAGAACACCAATATGAATTAAGTGTAACCAATTTCTTATTTATACTTTTCCTCTTATTTACTTGAATGTTCAAGACAGCAATCCTAATTTTTAACACAAGATGAATCAACTGTAAATACTTTCCTGGACTTTCTAGAATTGATTATCACTTGTTTCTTATGAGAAGGGTAAGACACAGATCCCTGGCTACTCCCCTGCCAATTCTTAATCTCTAGGAGTTTGGCTTTACCCAACCATCATCAGTCAGCTCAAATAAAGAGCCATCTCAGGGTGCAGAAGCATCATTTCCTGAAGGAGACCCACTCTACTCCATCTGCGGCACAAGATAACTCTAGAGCCAAAATTAACTTACTCCCAACAAAAGGAGCAGATATACAGAAGTCCATGGTAGAACAATGTCTTCAGTAGAAAAAAAAATGTTCCCCTAGAAAATTCTATACATTTCACCCCTCAGTTTTAAAAAAAATCTGGTCATTTTTGCACTGAGCAGGAACACGTGAGCTTATGTTTTTCCATTCAGGTGTATTTATTTTCCTACAGAGACAACAGACAGCACAGCAGGCATGTGACAAGCACTGGTGAATGAACAAATGAAATGATACAGAAGGCTTCATCAGTCTTACTAATGGTTTTCAAATATCAACCTTAGCATGACACAAGAAAACACAGACATGCGGCCGGAAGTTTGGCCTAGTGGGAAAGCGCTTGCCCAGCATGCACAAAGACTAGGGTTCGATTCCTCAGTACCACATATATAGAAAAAAGCCAGAAGTGGTGCTGAGGCTCAAAGTGGAAGAGTGCTAGCCTTGAGAAAGTCCAAGGACAGTGCTCAGCCCCTGAGCTCAAGCCCAGGATTGGCAAAAAAAAAAAAAAAGATTCCACCTCACTCAAGTTAGAATGGCCAGGATCAAGAAAACTGAAAACTAATAACAACAGATGCTGGAGAGGATGTGGCCAGGAGGGATCACTACTACACTGTTGGTGGGAGTGCAAACTCATTCAACCACTATGGCAAGCAGTGTGGCAGTTCCTCAAAAGACTAAACATAGAGCTCCCCTATGACCCAGCAATTCCACTACCAGGCATTTACCCAATTGTCCAGAAACAAGGACATACTAAATCCACTAGCACAACGATGTTCATTGCAGCACTATTTACCTTAGCAAAGATATGGAACCAACCCAGATGTCCCTCAGTTGATGAGTGGATCAAGAAGATGTGGTATTTGTACACAATGGAATTCTATACTACTGTCAGAAAGAATGACATTGCCCCATTTTAGGAAAGACAGAAAAAATCATAGTGAAGTAAGCCAGACTCAGACTCAAAGGAACATAGGCTCAATGGTTTCTCTCATTTGTCATAATCAGTAAAAACCTCGGGCTCTCACAGCACAGATTCGCAATAAAGCAAAACCTAGATACATAAGGCCATATAGTATGAAGCTAAATGAAAGGACCTCTAGGATATAGAAACAAAAGCCATATAATGAGTGGTTGTTGTCCTAAATGTACTATGCTATCTCTCATCTCTTTTGCTGTCGCTTGGTTATATCATATTGTTACAGTATCTCACTTTGTTATCTGATATAGTGGATATATTTGTATTTGGTTATTTGAAATTGGATAGGGAAGGGGGGAAAACAAGATGAGGGGTGGGGGAGGGGGAGGGAAATGGGGACTAAGACATGAGAAAGGGTATCAATGTATGTGAATTAATGCACCTTCTATCTGGCAAATATAATGTAACCCTTCTATTAATTACAATAAAAATATATGAAAAAAAGAAATGCAAATCAAAACAAACAAACAAAAAAAGAATTAAGGTCTGAACTATGGGTTCCAAGTAGACCTTTTATTCTTAAACTATTGTCTTTGGTTCTGAACAAGTCTCTTTATTAGTTTTTTTTTTCTTTAAGATGACAATTAGGTTGTCATTTCTAGGTAAGAGATGATATGAACTCGATCATAAAGACTTTATTAAATTTTAAGATGCCAAGCATTTTATTTTGGCTCACTTAAGTAGCTATCCAAAAAGTACATATTTTGCAATGAATCCTCACATCATTGGAAAATCCAATCTATATCATATTTGGAAAAATGTCTCTTCACTAAGCCACATTTTATAGATATTTAATGCCACTAACTAGTCCAAGCACTCCACCTATGTTTATTTCATAAACATGAGGTCAAGACAGTATGACTGACAGAACAAGTGCTTGTTGCACCATTAAGTAACAGCGGTTTTAACTAAAACATCATTTAAAAGTTGAGGTGAAAAGGTCCATGGCAAACAGCTTTGGCAAATTAGAACTAAATGCCTTAGGATATAAAAATGTCCAAATGTAAAGGTGTGCTGGATTCACTTTATTTGTTATCGATCTCATTACATCTGTTAGAGATAATATTCCTTTTATGAAGCAGACTCCATGCTAGGACCAGGTTAGTAAATCAGTCATATTAAATTTATAATTTTAGATTATAAACTTAAAATTTGGAATGATTTGGATTTTCAATGCCCCTTAAAGGCCCAGGATGTTAAAATCTTGGTCCCTCCAGCAGTGGTGGGAGGGAGGAACCTTGTAGGAGGTCAAGTGTAAGGACATGACCTTGAAAGGGTTACAGGCATTACTTCCTCTATCCTTGCTTCCCAGGCTTGAGATGTTAAGTCTGTGCATTGCTCTCACCCTGATGCAATACATCACCACATGTCTAACAGATAGATCTTGGGCTGGAAACTCAAAAAGTTTGGCCAAAATAATCCTTTTACTCTTTAGTTTACTGTATTCAATATTAGGTTATAGCAATAAAAGAATCTGGTTCAAAGAAATATTGCTGTTGACTATTAGCTATTCACAAGAGGAGCAGGCTAGAGAAAGTATAGAATTCTGTAAAGCAGAACCTAATTGGTGTTTCCTGCAGATTCAGAAGACTAGAATGCTGAAAGGAATGCAGCCAGAGCAGGCCAAGATCACTTTCAGATGAAAATGAGGCAACCGGACTAGAATTTATCTTTGCTATACATCTACTGCAAAAAAAAACCCCAAAAAACAAAAAACAAAAAAAAACAAAATAAAACAAATGTATTCTTTTTTAGAAGTGATGTTACAGTTTATCTGATGGAGCATATTTCAAGCCAGCAAAATAACTCAGGAAGTTTGGCTAGAAGCAAAAAGAAGTAAAATATTAAAATCTAAAAAATGCCTAGCCTGGCCAGAAAAAAAAAAAAAAAAAACCAGAAAAGATGCAGACAAAGCTAGTGCAGCTGCTGGTGTGGCTAAAAAGCCAAGTGCTTTGAACCAGGAAAATGGGAGAGACAGCTCAGGGCAGCTCAGGAATCTGAAGGCCACAGCACCCCTCACATGCTCACAGGCAGTTTGCAAACTTGTAGCAGAGTTCCCAGGACAGATCTTGAGAAAAGAATCCTGAACACCCAGCCAGCCTGTAACTGCCTAGGAAATTGTTTCCCCAGGAATCCTTTCTTTTGCTGAGCCCAGAGGGCTCTCAGGCAGTTGTAAGCTATGGTTCAAACATAGGTCCAGGTATGGCTCAGGCTGAAGATGGCTTTAGCACACGCCACCTGGTCCCCCAGCGGACCATAGGAAAATTGGGGTCATAAAGGGTACATTCAGATTTCAAAAGAAGGCCTGTGAAAGCAGGCAATAGGCTGCTGGGTCAGAGTCCCTGAAGCAGCCAGTAACCAAGAGGGCAATGAATGGAACTTTGGGGCCAAAGCTCTTACCCAAGGAAGAAAGATATACAATGCTGACAGGGTCTGAAGCCAATAAGGCAGTGAGGAGTGGGGGTGGGACTGACAGTGCCTTTAGGTGTTCCCATTTACCTTGCTGTGAGTGGATGCTCACAGGGAACTTTAGGATTTAATGTCTGCCTTGCTGGGTCTTGAGTCCTGTCTGAACAGCTCTATCCCCTTATTCCCTTTTGGAATGGTAATCTATACCATTTTCTCTATCGTAGAATCATATCTCTTCCTTTTTCATTTGTACAGGGACTCACAGCTGAGTATATCAAATCTTTCAGCAGACTTTTGACTAGGAAACAATGCTGGAATAGTTAAGACCTTGGAGCTCCTAAAAATGGTCTGAAAGCATTTTGTCTGTGATGTAGACCTATGTTATGGACCTTTGAACATGGCACAAAAAGGCCCATGTCTTTCTACTCAAGCCTGGTTTGTAATGATACCAGGAAGACTTGGGGCTTGGTGGGAGGTCCTTAGTTTTGGAGGCATGCCCTTCAAGAAGATAATAAGGAACCCCAGGCCTCCTCCTTGCTCTTTGCCTCTGGGCCTTTGTGAGGTGAGCCATTTGGCTATGATCATACTATGTCACCAAAGGTACAAAGCAACAAAGCCAAATAAGTGGATGGCAGTCTCAAAATTGTGAAACAAAACAGAGTTCTTCTGTGCAAAATCTTAACTTCTCAAGACTTTTTGGTCTCAGTGACAGAAAGTCTATCACAAGAGAGCTAAGGTCCCCCCAAAATATCCGAGATACCCAAAGGAAAACTGAAACAGGACTGGTTCACTTATACTTAACAATATTAAGAGCACTGTGACTAAAGAAATGAGCATACTTTTATCATGTATAAGATGGTGATGATGTTATCATTAAGACTGCTTTGAAGACTGTTTAGTATTATAGACAGAACAGTACATGAGACATAGTAATTATTTCATATTAGTTTTTATGACTAAGGAGAGAAAACGAATGAGAAGTCCAACCTAAGATGATATGATTCATCTCTCTACAAGGCAAGCCCGCTCTACAATCACCCCTAAAACAGGTATCATGGAATTTTTGAAGCCAGAAAAATTGGTAAAGTTAAATAGTTTTAAACTTCATGACAGTACCCTTTATTTCAAATAAAATCTTTCATGGCTCTATATATGCTAACCTGCTCATTCACTCAGTGAATGCGTTTGAACCTACAGGTTAGTACTGGTGTCTCCCTCTCACAGCTCTTCCAACAAGATTAAGAGCTAGCAGACGATACCTAGACCAGGAGTTTTCTGTAACTCTGTGTCCAATCGCAACCTAAACCAGTAATTTACCTTTAGCCTCATCATACATGTTAAAACACTGAACTAATTTGAATGTTAAAATCTTAAAGTGAAAATAGCTAAATATTATCTGGTCCAATCTCCAACTTTTCCCATTTAGAAATTTAAAAAAATCACATTAACAAACAAAACAGAATAACAGACATTTTAATCAAATATACTTCTGTGCTTGCTATTAAAGTCTATCAGAATGGATGTGTCAGGTAGTCTGCCAAACAAAACTACTTCAAATTAACCTGCCCTGCTTTCTGGGTCACCCATGACACAATGTGAACACCCAGGACCTGCAAAATCCAGGAAGCCTGCTCTGGGAATGTAGCTAACTCGAATGTGCTCTAGGTATTATACTGCACAAGGTTGGGCATCTTTCACTTGGTATTAATGAGATCTCACTTACCTTGAAAGTTAACTCTCGTTATGCTACGTGCACAAACAATATACGAGGAGTACTGGTTCTTAGCACACATCTGTGGTCAGGATACAAGTAAGATTTTCTACATTATAACACACAACATGGAGCAGGAAATCAGTGCCTCATCTGGACCAGGAAAGACCCAAGTTTGAGTTTTGCTCATTTGGATACAATCACCTATGATCTCATTTCCTAAACTGTTAAAATGTGAAGGAACTAACAACTGAAGCACTCACTCAATCTCACAGGGTTCTCAAGAAGTACTAAGTGTATTTAAAACATTTAGTATAGTAGCTGATATCCAACAAGCACTTAATTTATACTGTTACTGTTATGAAACAGTGAGGCCAAAGAGATGCCTACAGACCAAGCTGAACTGCAAGACATACAAAGTGGTGTCTCCTTCACATCCATAAAACAAGCGCCTGTCTTGCCTTGCCTTGCCTTATTCTAAGCATACGAAAGAATAATATACACTGACAACACAGTATCAAGTCACTTACATAATAACTCATTTTCAAATCTCTTCCCCCCTCATTTGTCAAAATGGAGAGAATAAGCAAATCTGAGTCACTTAGAAGAAACATATGCTCTAAAACAAATTACTCCAAGTTTGGGGGCACAAAAAGAATTTGGCCATCAAATGCACCTTAAAAGTACTTACAATACTAATGACAGAATTGCCCTTTATTCTGTTTCCCTGCACATAGGTCATTCCTATACATAAAGGAAGTTGCATGCTGGAAAAAGGCTGGGTAGTACATAAAATTGAGACATGGTCAAAGATCTTCTACAGACAGTTCATAAAGGAAATAATCTACACAAGAAACCAAAAGTTGACAACCAGAACAAAGAGATCACTACTTCTGAACTGGTTGATGGAAATGGAAACAAAGATAAAAATAGCAAAAGGCTCCTAAGATAGCTGGGAACTGGTTGAGAGGAAGGACATCTATCTCTTTAGCACCCCCTCCTATTCTGAATAAATCTGTGTTAAATCCTGATCTAAACAAAATCTAAGTGAAGACACTTGTTAAATGGGAGGAAAAATAAAAGGTTTGCTACAACATGTTCAAAGATGAGCGTTATCCATGAGCAACTCAGTGTAGCAACTCATGAATGGACTCCTGAATTGAATTAATAGCCAACTAGTGTTCAATGGTATGGGTCACTTAATCTTCCTTTGTCTCAGTACTTGTGATCGTGTGCTTTCACTTCTTCAATATAATGTAAGGGCTTTCCATTAAAATCTCTCAGAAAACCAAATATAAAGCCCTGGGGGTATTCTTAAAGTTCTCTACACTTTAAAGTACAGTTGGGGTCTGTACTAACCTGGGTTAGGTCTACTAGCACTGCATCTCTTAAAGATGCCCACTCTTGCATTTACTTACTCCAAATTGTCCAAGGCCCTTACAATCTGCAACTTGGATTTTCTTTGCAGCTAATTGTGCCACACAGAACTACCAATATTGATTTAAAAAAACAATCTTTTAGGCCCAAGAGCTAAGTAACCCTGGCTCATCTGATTCCACTCAAGTACTACCACTGAACTTCACCTTTTGCTCCTTACTGGATCTCAAACAAAGCTACTAGTCACAAGAAGAAATGGGGCAAAAGACAGTTATCTTTAAGAAAATATTCTATTCACACTTCCTTGTACAGTCTTCACCAGGTAAAATGTAAGGCAGAATCTCAGAAACCTCCCAAGTTTTCACAAAATTACCAAAATGCCAATGAAATAGGTGTAAGACATCCACAAGGACCACAGCATTATTTAAAAGCCTTTGAAATGAAATAAGGAAAGCCTGCTGCAATTGGCTCTGCTGGAGGGAGCAGTTGCCTTCTAGAGGCCAGGTCTGACTCACTCAATGTTCCCACCTGGCTCTTTCAGTATAGACTTACATAAGTATGAGTGAGTGGTAGGGGGAGCATTTTAGGGTTTGTCATTTTCCTTAAAACCCATCTCAGCTAGATTCCAGGTCATCCTGAACAAAGGCAGAATAGCTTGAGTAAAGCAGAGACAGCTGTCAGTACCAAGGACCAGGTGACCAGCTAGAGAAACTATTATTATTCCCCTTTCTATCAGCTCTATGGTCCCACATTATTAAATAAACTAAAGCATGGAGAAATACCTCATACATATTAAAAAGGGTGAGTGCCAAAGAAATGGTCTTTGTAAACTGCCCTCTCCATCTACTCACGTACAGACCAGCTAACTGAAGTTCTACCCATTTTTCCATCTCCTACATAGAACTCTGATTAGTCAAGGCCAGGAAGTGTTGGTAGGACATGAGTCCATGATGCCCTTGAAGGTGTGCACACCTGCGAGACATTGAGTGACAGTACAGAAACAGCAACATGTCGGTTGCCATTCTGCACACATTATGAGTGTACCGTCTCAGACACGACCCTAAAACACTAAAACAGTTCAGTGGACATGCTTGTCATTTTTTGAATAAAACACAAAAAAGAAAGAGAAGTAGTAAAATACACAGGGGATCACATTCCAACTGATCACAATTAATGTCTTTTAGATCCAGAAAGAAAGGGCTAAGAGACTCTCTCTTACCAGTGGCCCGAATCCAGTCACTGACAGGAACCTCCCACCAAGTGTAGCTCCCAGCAGAGATTTTCCCCACACCATTAACAAATACTTCACCTGGCACTGAAAGGGGGTCATCTACTCTCATGCCAGAGAAAAATGGTGTATGCTAAAATTGCTTGTTATTCTCAATCATGTTAACTTCCTGATGTGTTGTTGAAAACAACTGCCCAACTGACCATAGCATTTAAGATATAATTCATGGTAACTTTAACTCCAAGGCTAAATGGCCCTCAGCCACAGTATCCATTTCACTGCAATGATTAAGTCTCTTTCCATTTGGCCAGCCCGAATTCAAATCCTGACATCTAGATCATGAATCCTCTGATCTTCTACACTGGAGATTATACTGGCTAACCTCTTAGGGCTGTTGTGAAGATCACATGAGATGATATAAAATGCCTGACACTAGGCCTGACACTTACTGCTCAATAAGCTGTATTGGATTTCGACTTATTACCAAGTAGATTTAAAGCAATTTCACACATACTATATGCTCAATTCATATATAATAAATGAATGAGCCAAAGGATTACTGCTATGCTATTTAGTCTTACTTCCAGTGAACTTAGTATTTCCAGGAGGCAAGCCTGACTGACTCAGCATGTTCCCACTGTTGCAAGACTGCTAATAAAATTCTCTTCCACCCCTTTCATTCTTCCTTCCTCCTTCCCCCTCCCCAGCTTTTACCCTAAGACTTATTTAGCTTTTATTAGAGAAAAAAAGTGGCTTAAAATGCTTAGTAACAATTCTTAGCAAAATTCTTAGTCTTAACAATACGAAAGATAGAGTACCTCAGTTCCATCCAGGCAAACTAGTTACATTACATAAAAACATTATACTTTTACTCAAGTTTCAAGTAACATCAGGACTGGCTCATACACTAATATTTTATAGCCAAATACTAGCAATAACTTTTTGACAATTATCCTATGGGAGAGTGAACCAACAAATCTATGAAAGCATATAACATAGCATCTTATAGCCACTGAATATATTTTATTCCATTAATGTTATACTAGAAGAAGTTACAGAATCTGCTACCACCAAAATCCAGCCTAATAAATCCCTGAAATTTTGATTGCAAGTTTTCAAAATGATGTTTTATTCTTGTTAACTCTTGAGGCTTAAAGCAAACAAAATATTACCTTAAGACCCGCTGCAATACTATAATAATTTTCAAGAGGCCAAAAGGTAAGTACACCTGAAAGAACATCTCAATTTTCCAGTTACTACACTTAACGTAAATGATCTTAAGGGTAAAAGTCACTAAGAACATCGTTAAGAACAAAGAAAAAGAAGGGAGTTCAAGACAGATTCAAATTGTGGCTCTAGCATCTTCTCTCAGATTCCAACAATTTAACCGCATTTCTGAGCTTAATAAATGCATTTTCTAATACTCTTGGTTTCTTCAGCTACAAAGTAAATGTTAATACTACCTAAATGAAGTAGATATTTTGGGAACAAAACCACGGTAACACCAGGGAAAATATAGAGTCCACTCAAACTTTCTTTCATGTTTATATCTGCCTATAAAGACCAGTGCCTGCTCAAAGCAGGGAAGCAGCAAAGTCTACCGAAATTTAGCTATAAGTAAAACCGACGTCATATCCCACAAAGACTCCCTATTCAGATTTTCGAAATCTCTAAGAAAAATCAGCACTTTTGAACAATTTCTATTAAGCTTTTGGCAGCAACTCCTTTGCATCTAACTTAACCTAAACTTTGGTTCACTTGTAACACACTTCATCCTTCAATTGGCTATAATGCAAAAAAAACGGTATTAGCTTTATTTATCTCTGTGTTTCTGTTGGGAGCAGAGTGCTTGAGGCACTCTGTGTGCCTTTATCATTCATTCATTCAGCAAATACTGAATACTTCAGTGTGAATGGCAGGGTACAACACAGGGCAAATAAGACCTTGGTTAGATGCCTCCGAGTGAGGAAGACAAATATTTATCAAATGACTTCCGCCTCTGATAGTGGGAAGGAAAAGAACAGGGGGAAGATTGGGTGGGAACTCATTCCTGTGTGTGCTGGGAAGGTGGGGGTCAAGCACCCCTGAGGTAAAACATCTTAACTTGCACTTTGAAACAGTACAGAAGTTGGCCAGATTTGGGAAAGGGAAGAGGAAACAGTCCAGGTAGAGCAAAGGTCCCCAAGATAAAAAGTTCCCTGGGTCAAGAAGAAGCTGAAAGTCAAGATAAATGCCAAAGGATGAAGAAATGCATAGGAGACAGAAGACACATTCACAGTATTAGACATAGTAAAAATGTAATACCTAAATATAAGTCACAGTCTTTTTCTTACATAAAATAATGTATGGTTGGTAAAAAAAAAAATTCTGTGCCAATAGCAGGGCTTGAACTCAGGATCCTGCTGTCACTTGACTTGCTAGTCAGCACACTACCAGTTGAGCCACACCTCCAGTCTGGCATTTTGAAAACCAGCTGGAGATGGAATCTCCCAAACTTTTCTACCCAAGCTGACTTCAAACCCCAATTCTTCTGGTTTCAGCCTCCTTGAACAGCTAGGATTACAGGTGAGAATGACTGGCTGGAACTAAGCTTTTACTTCACAATATTAAAAGATCTGTAGTAAGAAGAATCTGGACCATAACTTGTTTCCAACAGTTACACATCAAATGATCCTGGGCAAATCACTCAACTAAATGAACCTCTTCCATTCCCTGTAAACTGGAATTCTATTATTCCACTACTGACAAGACAGCGATAATAATGTACGTAACAATAACATATAACTTGTGTAGACTTTGCTTCCAAGAGAGACAAAAGTGTAAAGAAGATGTCCTAAGTTCTACATGAGATGATGTCAACAAGCTAACATTAGACTTCTTCTGAGAACAAATGCAGACATTGGTAGGCTATAAACCATAAAAATACAACTCTGGCATACGACAGGACATTTCTTTTTCATCCTACAATAGGTGAGGTACCATGAACCTCACCTATGAAGAGAACTTAAGACACATGAACAAAAGACAGGAGCTAACATTACACAGAAAAATTACTCTGAATTTTACTTATATCCGAATTTTCCTTACAGTTAAAAGGCCTTTCCACAACCACAGAACTACCTATCAATTAGAAGAAATCATTTCACACTTCCCTCCAAAAAGCCTGCATTCTATAATCACTGACTTTCATCCAGTTTATGGCCTACCCAAACTATGATACCCTTCAGTATCTGCACTACCCAAACTATGATACCCTTCAGTATCTGCACTACCCAAACTATGATACCCTTCAGTATCTGCACATAATTCTTCCATTTGTTTAGCTGGCTCTTTCTTACCTGTGTATTTTCCTTAAACTTTTTTAAACTTACTTTATTCCAGATGTTACTTCACTCCATAATACCATATTATGCCTTAATTTCTAATTCTTAAATCATGTTAAAAATAAATTACATTAACTTCAACCAGAAAAGTATAGTATTTTTAATCTTAGGAAATGTTTTCTATTTAAAAATTAAACAAAATGTTACAAATAATTTTGTAGTGCACTGAACATACAGCACATTTTGATAGTGAATTTTTCTAACAAAAAAGCATGATTACTTCCTAACTATCAGTTTATACCTTGATGGATATAAATTTATCATGAAGAAATTCTAACTTCAATGAACACTCCTACAATTCTATTTTTAAAAATTATCCAACGATTGGATAGTGGGTCCATAATAACCAGAGGCTAATTCTAAAAAAGCACATTGCTTCCTGTGCACGATAAAATATAAGAATCATTTTAGTATAAGTTAAAACTCAAAGATTACCCTAAGAAAGATAAAATATGCAAGAGTCTGACTTTATTATTGTAAACTTACATATATGTATCCTCAAGTAAAGAAAATAAGGAAGAAGTAAACATCTCAAGCAAAATGATGTTCCAAGAAATATGCACTGTTTTCTGGTCATTATTAGAGTACTAAAAAATGATGTGTTCTCCTTGATGTGTTTAAAGTAAGTTATGTGAAAGTACCAGTCTCACTGTTCTCAGTCATACAAAATGAAAGTAAAAGAAAGCTTCTGCAAATGTGGTATAACGCTAACCATTAACTAGCCTTAAAAATCCGTAAGAGTAGAATTTGTCACTTAGTATTCCTCTACTAAAATGGAAAAAAAAAAAAGAACTCTAAACTAAAACTGATCCCTACTGTCATTGGTGGTGGTTGTTGGGTTTTTTTTTTGTTTGTTTTTCTCAAATAAATTGGAGAGGATCCTTTAGTGAAGTATTTCATCCTACTTCAAAGACACAACTTTTTCATCTTCTTAGAAATACACAAAATATCATTTACTGAGCAGGCTCCTCCACACCTCGAATTAAAACAACCCAACAGAAAACCCATCTCCTCCGTGGTTCTGGAGCCCGGAGTTCATCTAGATGGAGGAGCCTGCCCCGAGGTGTGTGACCTTGGGCCCGCCACTCACTCCCGGGCTCCGGGTGCACATCCCTGGGTGGACGGGAGCCTCCTCTGCTGGGGTGTCACAGCAGAGGGTCAGCCTCCAGGCTGGGGTGGGGGGGGAATCTCCTCCTTCCGAAACCCGGAATTGAATCCTCACAACTGTCAACACCGGGCTCCTCCTTCCTCCGGGCCCCCGCTTCCCTCAGCAGGGCAGAACCCCAGTCACCCCCGGAGCACCCCTGCGAGCACCCCTTCCTTCCTCCCCGCCGTCCCCAGCCACACCTTCGAGGCGGAGGACCCCACCCCAGTCACATCCGCCCCACCCCGAGCTCTCGGGCGCCCAGGCCGGCCTCGCCCTCCCGGTCGCCGGGCTCCAGGGGGGGCTTTCCGGGGGCAGCCGGGCCCGGCCCGCACTCGCCCGGCGCCGCTCGAGTAGGGCGACCTGGGTCCTCCCACCGGGCCCCGCTCCCGGCCGCAATTGCGACCGCCCCGCCGGCCACCACCGAGCGGGCCCCCAGACTCCGGCCTCGGCCCCCCGAGTGACTCCACGCCTCCGATGCTCCTCGCGAAGCTACGCGGTGGTAACCCCAAACCCACAGCTTACCGGCAACTGAGACCCCGACTTCACTTCCCACCTCTGAAGCCCCCCTCAACTCCGGGATCGATTCACTCCGGCGACGCCGGAAGGACCCGAGAGGAACCAGGCGTTGTCCGGAATCCTGCCCTGCCGGAGTGGCGCAGGGGCTTATGGGGACTCGTAGTTCCTTTAGTCAGCGTTGCCTACGCTTCCTGCACAAGAGAGACTACATTTCCCTTCAGGCAATGCGAGGAAACCGAAGGTGATGGGTGGGGTTATCTCTTGCCAATAGGAAGACACGCCGGGCCTTTGCGGGAGGAGGTGTGATAAAGGAGAGGGCGAGCTGAAGCGAAGGGAAGGGCGGGGCCGGCTCTCACCTGAACCAATCCGGGCGCAGGACCAGCCCGCTGGTGCCTCACTCAATCAGGGGGCGGGGCAGCGGAGCAAAGGAACGGGGGCGGGGAGTGTGGGGGGGGGGGAACGGTGGTAGGGAGCGACGGGCGAGTAGGCACGCAGCACGGGTGGTGAGCAAGCCTCCGGGCAATAGCCGGGGAGCTGAAGGGCGAGGCATAGGAACTTGCCTGGAGCCACCGGCGCCTACAAGCTCCGTTCCCAGGCTGAGCCCGGATTCTTCACAGAGGCGCCCGTGCGGGCTCCGAGGGCAAAGCCTCTGCGGGTCCCTAGGGGTGGAGAAGAGCCACAGCGGGGTCCTAAGAGCGGGGGGGGGGGGGGGGGGGGCACCAGGTGTTCCTGCCCTGGCGCGAACTGAGGCGCTGCAGTAGGAGCTACGGCGGGGGCGGAGCCACGGTGGGGGCGTGGTCACAGCCGGGGTGGAGCCACGGCGGGGCGGGACCAAGGCGCTCCAATTCGCCATTTGGATTTAGGGGGCGGGGTCTGAGCCGCGGTCAGAGCCCGTGGCGCCGCCTGGACCCGTAGTTTCCCGGTTGAGACCCAGGCAACCACAGAAGCCTAGCGCCGCGCCGTGCGTCCGCTCAGCCTCAGCGTCCCTCCGGGGTGGCAGGTGCGTGGGGTAAGCGCGGTGCCTCTTCCCGGTCTTTCCCCACCCGGGGTAAGCACCTTTGGATAGGATTATCACGAGTCTGCTGCTTGGGGTTCGGAAACCGGTGCGAGCCCATTCGGGTGGAAGAGGCGCTTTCTGGGGCTCGGAAGAGGTGCCGGGGTGCTGGGGGAGCGCTTGACCCTGTGTCTGAAGGGCGTGGTTAGCGCTTGGGGTGTGAGGAGCCTCAGCACTGTCCTGGGAGATCTGAAGATTGAGAGGAGGCTTGCTGATTGAGACCTAGGTGGGTGGAATCCGGGGAGGTACGTAGTTGGTAACAGGCAAAAAATAATAAAAAAAAATCTTTGATATCGAATTACTCCAGAACTATTTCACTAGGAAAATAACTTTTGCGTTCTGCGATGTCTGCGCTTTGCATTGGTGTATCAGCTTGTCCTGCTGCCGTCCTGGTAATATCCAGGGAGATTGCGTTGCAGGTTTCTCGAATTGCAAGAGAGACCTGGATGAAAGAAGCAAATGCAAAAGCACGAATAGTCAGGATCCCGTAGGTTCCGAGGGAACCTGGCAGAAGTATAACTTTTGCCTGCAATAACGTGAAAATAATATTTGAACGGGTGAAAACTCAGCTTTGCTTATAGTGGCTCTAGTATACGGAAACAAAGACCCGGACTCAGACTACAATAGGAGCATATGGTGTATTTCATTGCCATTCCTTAGTCTCTCATTTGCGTATGAGAACGTTAGTATGGTTTCGTTTAAATCAAGAGTCCAAGCAAAGCGGTCTGAGAATCTTTTCTCTTCAGAGACAGTATGTCAAACGATTGCCCGTATGCTCAGATTTCAAATGGCTGTAGTGTCTTGAAAGCCCAGTTTATTCTGGGTATTAAAGCCATGTGAATGTATTTATAATACCTATGGGTAGAAGTAATGTAGTACGACTCGGTAAAGCTGTGAGTCACACTGCCTTTGTGTAACTATGACAAAATTGCTGCCTATTTCTAGAAAAGTAGTAAGAATGCATTTGCCTACTTCATTTTCTTTTTGTTATAGAGTTCACCATATTATATGGCCTTTAGTCACAGGAGCATATAGCAACATATTTTGCTAGGTAATGCCTTTGTGACAGTTGGAGTATTTCAGAGTCTATCGGCATACTTTAGGTTTTTTGTTTTAAACTACAGTTAATAAAATGTAATCGCATTCTATATTGTGTTTCCTTGATCTGCTTAGGATTTGAATTTGATTTTTGTAATCTGCACAGCTCCTTTGGGAAAAGAAATAGTTCAAGGGTATTCTCTCGATAGCCTAAAGTTTAGTCCTACTTTCTGTTACTACTGATAAGCCTAGGTAACATTAAAAAAATTTACCAGTTATAAAGTGGAGGAAATGTCATTGTTACATTTCCACATATTTATAATGTGTATGCGGATCTCTTACCCTTCTAGTAACTTGCCCATGAATAGTCCTCATACACTAGAGAACTACATAGGCAATTCTTAGAAAAACAGCTGTTTTTAGACCATCACCAATCAGAGCCGGTAAGTATTAACAGAAGCAAATAACTTAGAAGGAAGAAAAGGCAACTGTAGCCATTAAACATAGTAACTGTGGTAAGACAGGATTTTATCTTTGCTTCATCCCTGTAGAATCTGTGGGTCTATGTGACCTGGTGATTTGGGAGTGTGAGAGACCAAGTACTCTGGTGTGCTAAAGCTTGGTGTGATTGCACTTGTTATTTGTGATTAAATGGATTTTTCTGAATTGTCACAGATTTGCAGGATCCAATACTGATTCATTTGGTGAAACTGAATGCTTGTTGTCACTAGCTTTCTCCCCCATGTAATCATCATCATCATCCTCATCATCCCTAATTATAATAATGTCAATGGAGTTTTTTTTCTGAGCTTCTATTAAACCATCTTTTTGAAAGAGTTTTGTTGCGATCCAATTAGTAACCAAGCATATGTACAGTTGAAATTCAGATATACTTTGAATCCCAATTTTACATACAGATCTGTTCTCAAGGATCAGCAGACTAGAATATCATTAGGAATGAATTAAAGTACTTATTTTTCTTTTCCTTTCCAAGACTGGGTCTTTTTCATTTTGTCAATGAAAGAGATTGGGTATTTTTGTGTCTTTGAAGACCATGTTTTATTTTCAGTGGGAGAAAAGCATTAGCATAGAATGATGCTTGGGCATTTTATTTGCTTTCAGCTTTGCACGCACTTTAAAAGATGTCCACGTTCAATCTGAATAAACTGAAGATTTGTCTTAATTAGTATTTAGAAAGGTTATTAATTTCTTATAAAGTATATTATTTATTCTGCTATTATGTTTAGTGTTTGTGTATGTCTGTCAGTAAACATACAGTATGAAGGCAAAGAAAATCACCAGCATGCACAATGTCTGTCTTGACTGGAAATTGTTCTAGACATACCTCTTTAGCCAAATGACTTGGCTATTTTTAATTCCAACCCCCTTTTCCCTTTAGATTTAAAACTCTGTTTCTAAGCCTCTTGAGTAAAAAATAATTGAGTAGTATAAATTTCTAACAAGATTCACTACTGCATGTGATACATAAAGTGATACTTAGTAGGTTCCAAAATCAAATGGTTTTGGCATGAAGAAAACTGCTGGAGACACACCCCTAGTAGGAGAGAGAAGAGACTTCATATTTCTTGTTAATTTCCTACAAGCAGTAACATGGCCTTCATCCCTAATCATAAATTCCTGGAGTGGTGTATATCATAGTGCATATACCACTTTCATATTTAAATTTGCACTGCTGTCAGAACTGCCATGAATGCATTAGATTTTTTAATTCATGGGTTTATTAAAACAAAAGATACTGCATGTGTACATTTATGCCTTAATGAGACATCTTTGGACATTGATAAGAGAAATTAAAAACAAAGTATGCCCCACCTCCTTCATTACATTACAGAAATTGCCAGTGAAGATGGACAAGAACCTCTTTATTTACTTACTTATATAAGTTCCTAAAGTTACTGCATTGGGGATCTGTGTTAATGGATAAGAATTTTGTTTGGTTTGGCCAGACGCAGTGGCTCACGCCTGTAATCCTAGCTACACAGGAGGCTGAGACCTGAGAATTGCAGTTCAAAGCCAGCGCAGGCACTAAAGACTGTGAGACTCTTATTTCCAGTTAATCACTAGAAAATGGGAAGTGGCACTGTGGCTCAAGGGGTGGGGTGGTAGCCTTGAGCTGAAGAGGTCAGGGACAACGTCCAGGCCCAGAGTTCAAGCCCCACAACCAGGAAAAAAAAAAAAAAGAATTTAGTTTGGTTTGGTTTTTCTGTTTAGTTCTTGAAGTTTGGGAATTGTAGTAAACCAGATCACTGTACTTTTCTATCTCCTATTGAGCTCTAGGGTATCTTGGATCACATTCCATGTAAAAAGATTTCTCTGGGCCAAGAGCTCACGCCTGGAATCCAAGCTACTAAGAAGGGTAGGGTCTGAGTATCAAGATTCCACTTGGAATCTTATCCATAAGAACCTTATCTTCAATGTACCATAAAACAAGATGATTGGAAGAGGATAGGGGGAGGAAAGGGGGAACAAAAACATGAGAAGGGGTGTCAAGGTTCCAGAAGCAATGCATCCATTACCTGACAAATGTAACTGTAACCCATCTATACATTATCCTGACAATAAAATACAATTAAAAAAAAAAAAAAGCTGGAAACTGAACCTGGAGCTTTCTTTAGCTCTGGTGGTAGAGCAACAGTCTTGAGTAGAAAAAGCTATGTGACAGCAGAAAAAAAATAACAAGCTTGGGTGTGGTGCCTCACGCCTGTAATCCTAGCTACTCAGGAGGCTGAGATCTGAGGATCAAGGTTCAAAGCCAGCCTGGGGACAAAGGGACCTGAGGCTCTTATTAACCTCTAGAAAAAGGAAGTGGGGCTTGGCTCAAGGGTTGGGTAGAACCCTTGAGCTGATGAGCTCAGAGACAGTGCCCAGGCCGAGTTCAAGCACCATGAACCCTCCCTCCCCCCCCAAAAAATGAATAACAGACTCAGCAGAAAGACTCTTAAGTTCAAGCCTGAGTACTGACACACCAAAAAAAAAAAAATTAAAAAGTGGCACTGTGACTGCCACTTAAATTAAAACAATTAGCTAATTCTTTGATGGTGGCAATGACATATTTTCCTTTGATATTCAGGAGCCAGATGATCACATGAAATGACAATTGTGTATTACTTCTGAGAATGAGTTCTATTACCTTTGCAAAAACCTTGTAGATCTCCATCGGGCCCACTTTGACCCAGAGTTTGTAGACTACAAACATTGACTAGTGTCACCATTTCTAAATTTATCTCAGAGGTAGAGAACTTGTAGAAGGAGACGAGGCTTCTCACCAGAGGCTCCCAAATCAGAAAGCCCCACATCTCACCACCTTCAACCCTGGAGAAATACCCTTGTTAAAGTTTTTCCTTTAAAAATCTACTTTAGCTGGGCTGGGAGCCAGTGGTTCACACTTGTAATCTGAGCTACTGAGGGAGCTGAGCTCTGGAGGATCTCAGTTCCAAGCAAACCCTGGCAATAAAACTCTGCCAGACTCCATCTCCAGTTAACCAGCAAAATGCCACCCTGGAGGTGTGACTCAAGTGGTAGAACACCAGCCAGGAGCAAGCAGGTCAAACAAGAGGTACAGACCTTGAGTTCAAGCCACTGTATTGGCATACACAAAAATACTTTATTGTGTAAACACAGAATGTGTGCTTCTGATTTTCAAATCATCTACTCCCACCCCATCTCCAGAAAAGGGAGAGAAATCACTGATTCTGTTGAAGCATGTTTGGAGTTGGACATTTATTGCTTTTGATTTGACATTGCAGAAACAAATTAACTTGCTTTATGCTCGAATTTAAAATTGAGTTTGTGTTTGCTTTCATTATTTAACACTTGCACCATTCTAGTTAATTATAAGTACTTCTTTGAAAGTGAACTTTAATAGTAGCAGATATGTAACTGACTTTATTTCTTAAAGTCCTTTTTTATCTTACTGATGTATATAAGTTGGCTTAGGACTGATGATGAATCTTATTCCTTGGACATTGTTCTTGATGCTGTCCATCGGTACGGTTTTTAATTGAGTTCACAACCATGTGTCTACCAGAGAGCTTAGGATCATCCCCAAAGATTACATTTATGTTGAGAGTCTTACACACAGTTTATACTTGGTAGGTGATAACAATTTGTTTGGCTACTTGGCAAGTATAATGCAGCATCATTTTACAAACAAGTACACACAGAAAAAAAAATCTCTTAGACATCTGATTTAGCAGTAAATTCTGCCCCCTGCCCACAATCATTGTTTATATTAGAGCTGAATACAAATTTTGCTGGATTTTTTTTGTTGTTGTTGGATTTCCAGATGATTCGGGTAAGTATTGCTATTAGGTGGAGCAGTATTGGGGGAGGGGCATGTGTGTGCTTTAGACAGAATTTATTCATTGCCTGCCATTTATGTAGTCCTTTTCTTATGTTTTAAATACTGCTATTGTAAAGATATGCCTTTAACACTTTTACAACACACATACATACTTTTGATGACTTACCATACAGCAATAAAGGCAAAAATAGAGTGGTGCGATACGAGGATTTATTTTAACTATGATGTAAGTGCGCTTGCTGCTCTAGTTTTAGTGATGTGCTTGCAAGGGGAAGCCTGCACACAGCATTTTAAACCTGCATCAAGCAGGTGTTCTTTTCCTTTGTGCCATCCCAGCGAGGGCTCAGCATAGGGACTGAGCTGTGGCTGAAGCTTGCTCAGTACCTCCTGTGCCAGTCTCTGCGTGGAGGCCCCCTTCTGGTTTACTGCAGGAAATGATCCTTTCGAGCTCCCAGCAGCTCTTCATTTAGTGTGGCAAGCCAGGGGCCAGTAGGATTTACTTCGATTTTATAACCTCATTTACCTTCTCCCAAATACAGCTCCTACTAGAGTTACGTGTTACAGATCTTTGCCATCCCAGAGTCATGTCTCTTACAGTCTGTCAAGCCACCGACACCATAAAATCACCTGGCAGTGTGTGTTTCCCTCAGCATCCCAGAGGTTTTTGTTGTTGTTTTTAAAGGGATGTGGAAAAGTTCACTAGAAAACTTCTGAGGTCTTATTCACATTTGATTTCATTTGCCTGTTTTTTTTTCTTGATAATCTAAGTGTTGTTGTTATATTTGAGGTCTTTAACCCTATTTAACTTGAAAAGCTAATTTTTCATTTTATTTTTGTACCTTGTGGTGTAAATTTATGGAGTACACACAATGTATGCTGTTTACTTGTCAGGTGGGTTATTGGATCATTTAATTATGAAAAACCCTCAACTTCTGTTGAGGGACTGCTATCTAAATTATGATGACTCATTCATAAAATGACATGTTCACAACGGTGACTTGCAGCTTTGCTGGGATCCCAGGTACATGCTCTCCCTTTCTTGTATTCTTCTTCCCATGCAGCTATGGAACATGGATCCTCCATTCTCAGCCTCCCCACGATTACAGGAATGAGCCAGTAGCCCATGACTATATTAAAAAACATTTTATATATTGAAATCATTTCAACTCTATTTTTACTTCTCTGTATGTCTCCTGCTAAATTCTTCTGTAGTCAAGGTGTCTTGTGGGCTTGACTGCAAAAAATACAGCAAAACAAATAATATTTACAAATAATCAGTAGAGTTAAGAGGAGACTGGACAAGATACATTTCTTTATGTAACTCCACAAGCGCATGTGACATACAGCTCTTATATTACAATAGTTACTGTGGCAGAAACCCAGTAGCCCAAGAAGTTGATGTGGTAATTATGTGTGGCAATTAGGGAAAGCTATGAAGAATTAAGGCAATAGTTCATTGCAAAGGGTGCCAACATGTGACCTGCAGGAACATAAGCTTTTATAAATAAAATCTTATTAATGATTCCCAGTCATTTGTCTATTGTTAAGGTTGCATCTTACTGCAACTATGGAGTTAGGTTACAGGATGAAGAAGGATGCTTCACAAGCCTAAAATACTTTTCTGGCCCTTTAAAAAAAAATTCTACCAACCTCTTGTTGGGAATATAAGGAAAAGATTAGTGTGATATGTATGTTCACAGTTATGTATTATTAGAATTTTTATTACTAGAATGGGGTTATTCCAGTCAGGTAAAATTATGTTCAAATTTCTATTCCAGTGTGTGCACAATAGACACTCTTTCAAGCTAACACACTTCCCAATATCTCCAGGGGTTCCAAAGTCCCATCCTTTGCTAAGCACCTGCCTCACAGCATAGCCCCCCCAAACCCAATCTGCAGTCACAAAGGGGTACCCTGTCCCACACACCCACAGGGCCAGGCCTGGCTGTGCTTCCCAGACCAGGAGCCAGCCTGGGGATGGGGCAGGCAAAGGCAGTGGAGCCCATGACACCAGAGCTGTGCCAGTAGGCCAGGCTCTCCTTGAAGGCTACTGAAGCACATTTAGGGTGATTTTTTTTTTTCTTGACAGAAAGTTCTTCATCTCAGACTCATCACAACACAATCCTCTGAAGAAGTCACCTAGGAAACAGATTTCCTTCAACAAACAAACTTGGGCCTCTCCAGGGCAGGTCCCAACAATTCTGCATTAGGTGCTGGTTTGCTAGATGATTGAGAGGGTTACAGCAGTGCACAAAACTTGGGGCCTTGCACTCTTGATTAGTGTTTTCTGCTCAATGTTTGTGCTTTACCACTTGAGCCACACCCTTCTGAGCATAGTTCTGTTGCTTTTTTTTGTGTGTGTCGTGGGACTTGAACTCTGGGACCTGGGCATTGTCCCTGAGCTCTTCAGCTCAACGGTACTGCCCTACCCCTTGAGCCACAGCACCACTTCTAGTTTTCTGGTGGTTAATTGGAGATAAGCGTCTCACGGACTTTAGTGCCCTGGCTGGCTTTGAACCTCAATTGTCAGATCTCAGCCACCTGAATAGCTAGGATTACGTGCGTGAACAGCCGCATCCAGCAGTTCTGTTGCTTTAATTCAACATTTCCCAGGGGTTCAATGGAGGAGGTGGGTGAACAGGTCGAGTGTTTGGTACATGGGAACATCTGAGCCCTGGCCCACTACCAACCTTCAGCAATTGCTTCTGTTTGCTATCTTTCACCTTCTGGGATGGACAGGGAAAGACCAGAGCTACTCACGTAAGTGAGGGGCAGGCTGCCACTGTAGGGGACACAGGCCATCTGGCTTTAGCTGGCTTTTGGCATTCCAGCCCCCGAGGCTCCGTCATTTGCTCTCTTTCTGTCCCCTCTTCTTTCAACGAGTCTCCCAGCTCTGGTCCCCGATTCCCCCCCCCCCCCCGCCCCGAGGTGGACTCTAGGGGCTAGAGGTTTGAATATTAACGGAGGGAGAGGGAGCACTGTTAGATATAGAATGTGCTCATTAGCTTACCTGTGTGACTGTAACCCCTCTATTTATCACCTTTACAATAAATAAAATTTAAAAATATTTAAACAAAAAAATTTCTATTCCATCATTACTACTATATGATACTGGATGTCATTAAACTTGTGTAACCTAGTTTGTCATATATATTTAGAGTCAAAAGTTGTTTACATTGCTAAAATGGTATTTCATAGTATCTAGATATAGTTAATGCTCATTAAATGATATTTGGTGTTTGAATATCTTTATTACAACTTATTATTTTAAGTGAACTGTATAACTTTTGGTTCAAATGAGGATTTGCAGCTCCAAATTTAATTCCACCCCTCATCTCCCTAAAATAAATATTTCAGAAGCTAGAAATGGTATAAGACTGAGAAAAAACACTGAATATTACAGAAAACTATGCCAGTCAATTTTACAAAAGCACAATACTGTCTCAGTACTTAGAGGAAAATGGCATTCAAACAGGAATCACATTATCACCTACAATATAAAAATGAAAAGTTGTTATACAATTATACATTATATATTATATACTTATATATCATACAAATGAAAGTTCTAGAGAACTATTATGAAAGAATGTTAAGATGTCAGTGTTCTTCAAACCAATCTATAGAAATCATCTGTCAGAATGTCAACTGCTATTTTTGAGCAGAAATTGACCAATGAATATGAACAACTTATGGAAATATAGTGAATCGAGCCATAGTTATTCGTGGAATGCTGTGAAATTAGGAAAAGGCTCATATTTAGGCTCACTTAAACACAGTGAAGAAGGAATGTTCTTACATTGACAACTGGATATTCACATACCAAGGAGTTAAATTGGACCCTAACACCACATACAAAATGTAACAAAATGAGTTGTGGGGACTCTGTCAGCTGTAATTTAAAATCTAATAAAACTTATGCATGTGAATTGTTCCCTTCAATTTAGTTTTTCAGTTGTGATACTATTGCATAGATGACAACAAAAATAAATTAGATTTGATCAAATGTAAAACAGTGTTTCAAAGAACAAAATTAAGACATGAAAAGCTACAAAATGAGAGAAAATATTTGCTAATGAAATATTTGAGAAAACTTGGATGGATAATGCATAAATAACTATTACACTCCAATGAAAAGATAAACAACCACATTAAAGTCAAAGAATTTGAGTAGACATTTTTTTTCTCCAAATACACAGAATGGCCATTAAGAATACTAAAGCTATACTGCATGATTAATTAGTCAGTAGGGAAATGCAAATCCAACCACAATGAGAATGCTATACTGACATTGGATGGCTTGTCAGAAGGAAAAAAAAAAAGTATCTGCTAAGATGCTAAGATTTGGAGAATGTAAATCCCTCATCCATTCCTGGTGGGATTCAAGCTGGTGCTGCCACTTGAGAAAGCATTTTTGCCATTCCTCAAAATTATAACCACAGAACTTTCAAAGACCTGGCATTTTCACTGTAGATATTATGCCTAAAGGAATTTGAAGAAAAAAATAAAGGTCTACGTCAAAACTTGTACATGAATGTTCATAGTAGTATTACTTAAAATAGCCCAAGCCCAAGCACATGTACTGTCCATCAAATGATGCTTAGGAAAACAATGTTGTATGTCTACACATGGGATTTCACCAGACAATTAAGAATGAAGAATTGATACCATGGCATGGATTGATTACAAGCAAGGGAAAATGCCATATACACTGGGCCATGTTTTATATGAAATATTCAAAATAGGCCAATACTTACAGACAGGTTGGCAGCAGGAGGTTACTGCTCACGGCTGCACAGTTTTTCCTCAAGGTAATAAACTATTTCCGAAGTTAGATAGTGTTGATGATCACACAGCTGTAGAAATATATTCGAAAGGCACTCAGTTGCACACTTTAATGAGTGTATTTTACAGAAGGTGGATTATAAAGCTGTCGATCAAGGTACCAGCAAGGTTGTTATTTTATCTTTTCTTTTTATAGGTCAAAGACTGAGACTCAAACCTGATGCTTTCACTCACTGGCTAGCTCTCTACCAACCAAGCCACATTTCCAACCTAGTGGAAACGTTAAACAAAGTGAGGATGTCCAGGCACTAGTGGCTCAGGCTGTAATCCAAGGTACCTCAGGCAGCAGAGATCCAAGAATCGCAGTTTGAAGCCAGCTCAGGCAGAAAAGTCTACGAGTGATAGATTGCTAGCCTGGGGCACAAAATGCTCAGTGACAGAACCTGGGCCCGAAGTTCAAGCTCCAGGATGGTCACATAAGAACAGGGAAAAGGGAGGATAAATTATGGAAGGTTGAATTGTGAGGAATTAGCAAGCCAGAGTAATATAGAGGAATTCTGTAAATGATAGCATTGGGCTTCATAGAATACCAGGTAAAATTAATAAGGGAGAAACTGAGATCCAGCTACACTGAAAAGCAAACAAACGACAATAAAAGCAGTTGCAATGAAAGATTAAGCAACCTAAGTTCAAATATCAAAGCAAAATAAAGCCTGGGAATGTGGCTTAGTGGTAAGAGTGCTAGCCTAACATGATGAAGTGCTGGGTTCGATTCCTCAGCACTACATGAACAGAAAAAGCCAGAAGTGGTGCTGTGGCTCAAGTGGGAGAATGCTAGCCTTGAGCAAAAGGAAGCCCAGGGACAGTGCCCAGGTCTTGAGTTCAAGCCCCAGAACTGGCAAAAAAAAAAAAAGGCAATGGAAATAGCAATTAAAAAACCTTCACTTAATGAACAAATGTACTAAATTACAATGGTATGTTTCTGAATTGACATTCCTTATCATAATGACTTAGTTCAGCATACATAAGGCTAAAAACGGATTTTTTTCAGTCACAAAAGGGCAAAACCCAGTATCGACACCAATTATAGATGCATATTTTGCTGGCCAAATAGAAATTCAAGATTAAAATAATAAAACAAGATTTTGATAGTTGCTAATATTTTCTTTGAAGGCAACTCTGATGTGAAAAATTAGAAGAAGAGCAATTTTCTAGGTCTAACATCCCATACTTTTTCAAAAACACAGAGGAAGACATCTAAGAAAATTATTCTGTTTCTTTTTCCACAAATAATGGAGTCAGCTGTTGGTGTATTCAATTTGCCGGAGCCATTTAAGAACAAAGTAATGTTATCCAAGCAAAAAGAAAAATAACCTTAAAATGTCATGACAGCTTACTAAACAAATAAATAGATAGCAATTATTGCAGCAACTTTAATTCTCTTTTTACTGATGCATTTTGGTTGCTTGCACATTTATTTATTTATTTAGCCAGTCCTGGCTTGAACTCAGGGCCTGAGCACTGTCGTTGTGTTTTCTCAAGGCTAGAGCTCTACCACTTGAGCCACAGAACCACTTCCAGCTTTTTTCTATGTATGTGACACTGAGGAATTGAATCAGGGTCTTCATGCATGCTAGGCAAACACTCTACCACTAGGCCAAACTCTTGACCCCCTTGCTCATTCATTTTTGAGACAGATATTTGCTATTTTTCCCAAATGAGCTGCCCTGCCTCAAGGCTACTGTGCCACCACACCTGGGCTTTAGTTCCTTATTGATTGATAACCACAGGAAAACAGTTTAAAAGCAACAAAGTTAATTAAAATAATACCATTGTGATGAGAAAGGTTGGCTTGCAAAGCCAAAATTAAAAATCAAAGATACCTATTTTTATCTAAGACAAACCCAGACAAAACACTCCAGTCCTCTTCAAAGGTATATGGATGAACAGAGCTCCAAACCTATTTATATGCTCATCTAGAATGATAAATTAAGACATAAAAGTAAGTGAATGTACAAAGGTAAGAATTAGGAAAGAATAAATAAAACTGGGAAAAGGCAGAGGAGATGGCCTACACGTGGTAACAGGGAATCAGAAACATTTCAAAGACAGGATCAAGTTTTATCCTTGAAATTAGATACAGATCGGAGGTCAAGGTAAGTGTGTGTGTGTGTGTGTGTGTTTACTGACTCCACAACCAGCACCATTCTGTATGTTGCTTTTTTTAAATTTAGTTTGTCACTTTGGCCTCTGTAGACATTTCAGTTTGTTACCCTTAGATGAGGTTAAAAATAATGTTGGTAAGAAATGACTAAGAAGATTGTGAGTCTGAACAATAAGGAAAAAACACATGCACTTAAAAGTGATTAAGATGTTATGTAACTCGTAACTTCCTTGCATATAACCTTTATAAGAACAATAAAAATAAATAAGTGCTTAAGATGGCAAAGCCTAGTACCTAATTTTTGCCACAATCCAAAAATAATCAAGTTTAGAAACCCTTAAGAAGCAGCCACTGTAAATCTACTGAAAATATAGTACAGAATCTCTTTGAAAGCTTGTATTCATCCATTTTAACTTGCTTCATCTGATTTTAAAAAATAAATGGTTAAACTGACATTGATACATCACTATCCTGAAAGTGTCCCTTTGGTGTTAAATAAACCAATTTTCCTTATGGTACCAAGTCTCTTTTTCTGCTTTGTTTTGGGTTCGTTTGTGCGTGTATTGCTACAATTTTGCTGCATACCACTTTTCTTGTGTGTTACCTTCATTGAGAAACCTTGTGTTGTGCTTTTATATCCACCCCTTCCTTGCCACAAGACATGTCAGGACATTTGGTGCTTTCTGCTCTTATTACATACAGTGAGCTAGTATGAACAATCCAGTGCTGAAAGCCATTAGTCATATATGATGTGCTACAGTAATTGCTGCCTTTATGTAAGATGGTTGTGTGACTAGAAAAACTGATTCCTTACACCCACTGCATCACTAGGGATAATAGATCAATACGTGTGGCCTGATCAAGCCGTGGCCTGGATCCCTAGCCCCTCCCCCAATTAATGAATATTAAACATACTACTTGGCATTTTATCTCTTCTCTACTTATTCATGCCAGTCTTGGAGATTGAACTCAGGACCTTGGGTGCTGGCTCTTAGCATTTTTGCTCCAAGCTGGCACTCTACCACTTGAGCCACATCTCCACTTCTGGATTTCTGCTGGTTAATTGGAAATAGGAGTTTCGTGGACATTACTGAATAAGCTGTTTTCAAAACTGTTATCCTTATATCTCAACCTCCTGAGTAGCTAGGATTACAGGCATGTGCCTATTACACCCATCTTAAGAGATTCATTTTGAGTGGCTTAATTATATATTTTCAAAGTCCTCTATTATATCAGGAGTTATATGTTTTATAAATAATGTGAACAGAGAGCCTCAGGTCTCAGCCTCCTGAGTAGCTACCATGACAGACAGGAGCTACCAGTGTCAGGCTTTGATGATATTTTAAATAATATTTTCCTCTTTCTCCCCCTTGATAATGAAAACCCTAATACAATGACAGGGAATTCACACAGAAGAGGATGTGAAATTCCCACAGAAATATGCCTCATAACCCAGCAATTAAGTATTCAAATCCAGCCAGATCCCTTGCTGGAATTTTTCCTTTGGTAATTGATTAGTACCTTTATCCAGAGCTTGTTTACATTTAGTAAGCTGTTCATTTTTATAGTGTAATGCTACTTAATTTTTATGTTTAGACAAATTAACAGTGATCCAGCGCTGTTAACCAGATGGAGAATTCAGGAAGTAAGAAGGCAGTTATGGACGAGCAACTTGCCCTGGACTCAGAATAGCAGAGAGCAGTGCCACGGGTCCTGTCATGGGTCTCAGTGCCATAGCTGGAGGAATGAATGAAGGGCAGAGCCAGCAGCTTTACCAAGGTGACCTTCAGATATGATAAGGACAATAATGTGTTCCATTTCCAGTTTTCTGGGGTATAAGAAGTCCATTACATATTTTTCAAAGTTTTATGCAAATTGTTACAATGCAAAGAAATCTTTCTGCTAAACAAGTGACAATCACAATTGTTGGCAGGACACTGACACAGGACTATTTATTTTCAGAGAAATGAAGGAACACAGAGCATTGTTTTTTCTGTTATTGGCTATATATTTTCCCCAAATGTCTAAGTCAGTCAATGTTGAAATGTTTGAAAGATATGCATAAGAAATGACTCATGACACAAGATCTAAGCTCTCTCCTGGTAGAATTCAGGAAGCTGAAATTCAAGTATTCATAGTGTTGAGTCATCAATGTAGATTAGCATGGAAAAAAAATAAGAAAAGATAGTGACAAAGAAATGGTGACAAAGAAAATGAATAGGCCGGGAGTTTGGCCTAGTGGTAGAGTGCTTGCCTAGCATGCACAAAGAACCAGGTTCGATTCCTCAGTACCACATACATAGAAAAAAAAGCCAGAAGTGGTGCTGAGACTCAAGTGGTAGAGCCTTGAGAAAGTCCAAGGTCAGTGCTCAGGCCCTGAGCCCAAACCCAGGACTGGCCGGAAAAAAAAAAAAGAGAAAAAAAAAAGAAAAAGGAAAAGAAAAAAAGAAAATGAATGAAATAAAAAAGGCAACATTGGATAATGCAGTTGCAAGTTACAATGGTGTTTCTGTGTTGTGTGCCGGCAGTTATTCCTATGGGAAGAGAATGTGCTTCAAGGGTTTCAGGAGATCGGAGAGGAAAACTCAAAATTCTTCATTCTGAGCCCAGCACTGTGCAGTGTGCATACATAGGGCCATCCCTTTGGTGTTTATAAGAACCTGTTGAGACAGATATTTTTATAGGTCAGGGATATGAAGCACAGAGGGCTGTGTAGGTTTGCCTAGGTGTCACCCTGGTGTTGTAGGTTTACCTTTGCTTCTACCCAAATCATGGTTCTGTAATAGCATCATTACTTGAACAGAAGCAATTGATTCGCATGTATTTCTTTAAAATGGCCTAGAGTTACTCTCGTATTTGTGATTCACCAAGATTTCAGATTCTCCAAGAATGCCAGATTTCTCTGGCATTCTTAAAATGACAATAGTAGGACAGTCAATTATGACCTAGCTCTTTAAACATAACAAAATCAACCTATAAAAGATTTCATTTCCAACAAAACTAGAGATGAGTAAGAATACAAAAACAACATTCGGCTGCAAGGTATTTTAACTCAGATGTTTCAGACCAACCGCTAGGTAGACAGAAATTCTTCAACCTCATCACACCGTGCTGGCTTTTGCTTTGCTGTGCTTATCAGGTAAAAACAAAACTTGATTGAGGTGCTAGGGTTTGAACCCAAGTGCTTGCTAGGCAAGAGCTCTACTACATAAGCCACATCCCCAGCCATTTATTTGTGGTTTTGCTTTAGTTCTTTTTTTTTTGGAGAGAGAGAAAGAAAGAGAGAGAGAGCGAGAGAGAGGGAGGGAGGAAGGGAGGGAGGGAGGGAGAGAGAGAGAGACAGAGAGAGAGAGAGAGAGAGAGAGAGAGAGAGAGAGAGAGAGAGAGAGAGAGAGAGAGAGAGAGAGAGAGAGAGAGGTGGAGAGAGGGAGAGAGAGAGAGACAGAGAGAGACAGAGAGACGGAGAGAGAGAGAGAGCGCGCTCCATCTGGTACCAAAAATGCCTGCTATCATGTCCAGCTCGTTGGTTGACAATGGGCCTCATAAACCCAGGCTTCAGGCATGACCACAACATCAGCTGAGAACATTCCTTTAAGTGAGAAATAATCTCTCCAGTTACCACAGCCCCACACTTGACTACACCCAATGTGTGCATTTATCTTTTCCTTCTAATCCACTGCCAACTTATGAGTTTCTCAGAACTTGAAATTACAAGCAGGTGGATACATTTGATGAATGTTGCATTCATCCTATTTCCTCACTGTGAGAAATGAGAGGGGGGGGAGAGAAGATTCTTAAACCATCTCATTTGGGCTCATAGTTTGAAGGGCTTCATTCATTCAACCATTGCTTCGGGCCTGCTTTGAGGCTGCTCACCTCTTTATTTTTTAGAGATAAATCTGTATTTTATTATCATGAGCTATTATAAGATTTTTCATATGTTTTTATTGTAATTCATAGAAGGGTTACAGTATATTCACCAGATAGAAGGTGCATTACTTCACAAACATTGATACCCTTTCTCATGTGAGGCTGCTCACCTCTTAATGGCTAACTGGAGAGGGGGAAAGAACAGGGGACACAGGGCTATGTTTCAGTGACTGTCCCCAGTGATTCACTTCATCCAGTGGTGAGCCACCTTCTGTTTCCTCCTCCTCCCCACCATTAAATGACTTCCCCGAAGGACCAAGCACAGGAACCCCGGGCAACACCCCTCTGTCAAACCACAGTGATGCTGTTGAATTATTCACATCATTTTTGGAATATATGTCTGAGAAAAAGCAACAGACATGTAACGATAAAGTATCTCAAACTACATGAGAAGAGCTTTCAAAGTTGACTCCCTGCAAGCTAAGATTATATGATGGAGTGAGTCAACCATCTCTTTCTTTCCTCCTCTGGAAAACAAGTAGGAAGTGAGGTTTTTTTTTTCTTTATCAGATGAAAAAATTTGGAGATGTGTAAGATTGTAAGGGTTTATTCTGTTGCCTGTATAGTTTTGTTGCTTACCAAGGTCATTGGTTGAGGTCATAATGTTAATCAAGGTCACCAGTGGTAAGAACAGAGTGTTGGGCTGTGGTCACCAATAGTTTTAATTGTTAGCTCAGTTATCAGGGTAATACTCTTAGTAAATGTAAGGCAGCATTGCCGTGTATGATTTGTCCTGATAGCCATTTTTTCTAATATCATCTCAAATATCAGCAACACAGATCCCCCTTATGCAACATTTAGAACGATTCCTGATACAAATGGGTTTTGTTACAAATAGTGTTTATATGTTGTTGAACTTCATGAGATTGCCAATGCTTGACTATTTGGAGATCATAAAGTAAAAATGTCATTATACATGGGTCAAACTAATTAACTATTCACACTCACTTGTACTGTGTCAGACTGGGAAAGTAGTTTTCAACACATACTTAAATCCAGGTTAATTTCTAGTTTAGGAACAAGAATACAGGATGGCTCAAGCTTCTACCAGGCCCTGATGAAAATTCATTCTGTCTGCATACCTGAACTCTGTGCTCTATGCTTCAACTACTGAACTCCTTTCATTATTCCATCTTAGGTCTTTCTATTCAAAACAAGTTTTTTCTTGATTGCTTTTCTACTCTTGATCCCAACTTCCTCCATCTCCATGACAGGAACTTCTACCCCCTGTATGGTCCAGGAGAAATCTGCAAGGTATCAGGACTCCTTTCTTCCCATCTGACCTGTCTAATCTGCCTTTTAAATAAGTATATTCAGAATCATCTCCTCTCCTTAGATTGTTGGAAAAATGAAACAATTTATTCTTAGTCATTTTTTGAAGACTTTCAATAGGAAGAAAATAGAAGCTTCTTTAATTGTGCTACTTTTAGCTATCTTCAGAGCCCTGTGTGACGGGTCCTTTACCTACTCCAGCCAGACTCCTCTTCTCCTTTAGTTTACTTGATTTTCTCCATTCCTTACACTCATGAAACTCTTTTTCTTGCTGGTGGGACGTTTCTCTCATAAGAATATTGTTTGTATTTTAATTCTTATTTATCCTTTAACTCAACTTCAATGAGTTTCTGAGAGCCTTCCCTGACTTCCTCCTGGTCTAAAGTAGACCCCTATTATGTCATTCATGTAGCACACACAGTATTATCTTTTCTTCAGTGGTTTACAGTCCAAACCATCAGCATCCATTGGTGAAGGGAGACTGTATAAGAACAGAGCCTTCATCTGCTGTGTCTGCACATCATGTTCAGTGTTGGTATATTACACACTGTCTACCTGAAGTAGATTTTATTGCTTGAGGCAAACTTGTTCAGAAGAGAACGTGATGATGAGGCAATCTCTGAACATGAGGTACGGTACATGAAATTGGGACTGGATTCAAGTTCACCTAAACATTGGGTTGACAGCTTTCCTGAGCCCCAGTTTGTGAGTGTTTTGAGAGCAGCTTCTTTGTTTTATTCACTGCTGTACTCCTGGTGCCTAAAAAAATGCTTGATAAATAGTACACAATAAATATTTGTTTAGTGAACTTCTATTTTCTCCCTTAGAAATTTCCTTTCTGAGGACACCAAAAGGAAGAAAACGTATAACCAGTGGTAGTGTTTATCTAGAAGGAGAAAGGCTAACCGTCAGTCCTTAACATAGCAAAGAAGAAAAATGAAAAGAAAAAAAGAAAATATTGGCATTGTCAAGTACAAAAACTATTTAATAATTCTCAGCTCTTTTCTTCCTGACCTTCAGGAAGTTAAGAAACACATATCTAATCTTGCCTAGAACCAAAATCACTAAAACAAAATGGCTAATAAATGAGTGTGTTCATCAGAAAACTGTCAGTATTGTTTAGCTAAAGTATATATACATATAAAAATAAGGAGTGGTGCTACTGCCTTCTGGTAAGGTAGATCAATAGATGCTTAATGGATGTTCTTCTATATTGTTTTGGTTGATTTCTGAGGACAGTTGCTAACATATAAATTATTTTCATAACAAAGGAAAATGAACTTCTGACTCTCTAAAATCATGCATTAACATTACTTCAGGTTCCCTTTTCAAAGAAAGTATTTATATTTCCAGTGACTGTGACTGGGAAAGACTCAGTTATGTCTCACTACACTTTTTTAAAAATCTACTTTTTTTTTTTGCCAGTCCTGGGCTTGAGCTCAGGGTTTGAGCACTGTCCTTGGACTTTCTCAAGGCTAGCACTCTACCACTTGAGCCTCAGCACCACTTCCAGCTTTTTGCTATGTATGTGGGGTACCGAGGAATCGAACCCAGGTCTTCGTGCATGCTAAGCAAGCACTCTACTACTAGGCCAAACTCCTGGCCCTCTGTGATCATTTTTATATCAGTTAATTAGGCCTGAAATCCAGGAAGGAAAAAAGAATAAGGGTAACATCTCTGTGGATATCACTAATTTCAAAAAGTTGAAGTGAGAATTCATCCACCAATTGAACCACACATCGTAACCACAATAGGAACCACAGAGATGGGACTTGCAACTGGAGCAGATCAAAATGCCTCTCACAGGCCTGTGCTGGTCTGTAATTGTAAAATGTTTACAAGCCCTTTGGCAGTCCACCCATCAAGCAGATATAAGTGCTCTGTTTACTTCTCTTGGGCATATATATTTTATGTTTTCTATCCTAACCTAAAACTAGGCTTTCCAAAATATTCAAGTTTGAGTATTTTAAATATCAACGAGAAAGTCATTAAGGTTTATGACTTGGCTTGAAAGCGCTCCACAGTGCAATCTGGAGTGTGGCATCGTGTGAGAAACACATGCACCCATCCAAGCTCAAAGAATGGAGTTGAAGACTGGGTGTGCAGCGAAAAGAGACTTTAGTGGAGGTCTTGCAGGACAGAGTCTGGTGGACAGGCATACCCAGAGTTACAACAGTTAACTTATTCCCTAATGTGTAGAGCCCTTCCCTGTTTCTTCAACGCTTGAGTACTATGAGGCGTACAATATTTCAGAATGTGGCCTGCATTGTATTATTTTTATTTGATAATTTTAATATATGCACCTGTTGGGATTGGTTGAGTTTTAGAAGTGGGTCTTGGTTATGTTCACACATGCATGCACACGCGCGCACACACACACACACACACACACACACACACACACACAAAGAAGGCTTTCCTTGGACAGGTATATGATGTTTGGAAAATTTTTTATTCCTTTACTATTTCATTGTGGTCCAACCTTCTGCCTGCTAATTGTCTCCATTCCAATGTCCTATTTGCTTATTTTGCCTAGGGACCTTCCAGGTGCTTGGCCTTCAAGATTATCCGATCAATAAACCTTTGAGTCACTGTGTCAGCAAGCTCCTAGTAATTGTTCACTCAGGGCAATTTTGTGTGTACATCATGATCGCTTGTTTAGTGAACGCCTAACTCAGTTTCAGGCTGCTATTGTAGAGGGTTGCCAGTTTGGATGACCTAAAAAGCAATCCATTTGTTTCCTTCCACATCACAATATCTCGTTCTCAGGTGCCCGGGGTGGAATTCTGGGAGCAGTGACTTGTTCATGGCCTCCAGCGCATCTACTTTATTCCTTGCTTCAACAAAGATGCTGCTTTTCCATGTTTTTATTACCCCATTACCCATCTGTCCCTTCCTCATTGCTCCCTACTTCCTTTCCTGCTATTAATGACTATCTGATAACAGATTCCAGTAGCTCAGACAAGACATTCAATGGTCTGAGCTGCTGTTTCTGCAGCATATTCACTCACCCGGTTCAATTTCTTCTTGCCCTTTCTTCTTGTCTTTCAACAACCTTTCCTGGCTACTGGGTCATATCGCTGCATAAATTCACATTCTACATTTCATCAGTTTATCTGTATAGGAAAAATTACCTATTTTGATCCATTGAGGATTTTAGGAAGACACTTTGTACAAAATTCTTGATTAAGACACACAAAAACAAGTGCATGGTATTGAGGTAATCACTAATTTTGTTTCCTTCCCTTTCTTCTCCCTCCCTCCCTTCCTTCCTCCCTTTCCTCCTCCCTTCCTTCCTTCCTCCCTTCCCTCCTGCCTTCCTTCCTTTCTTCCTTCCTTCCCTCCTGCTTTCCTTCCTGTCTTTCTTTTTCCTTCCCTTTTCTCTCCTTCTCTCCCTCCCTCCTTCCCCCTACAAATAGTTAGATTCATTGTTTGATTTCATTAAGCAAGCGAAGACCAGAATGCTGCATAAAAGCTCTGATATGCTGCCAAGTTTATTGTCCAGATTTTAAATATAATGTATTCTTAGCTGTCTTAGCTAAGTCTAAGTCATATTTTGAAAAATGCAGAGTTGGTGACTGCATGAAAATGAGGTTTTCCACCAGCAGGATATGAGCGTGGTGAGGTTCAGTTAGTGTTTAAACAGCTAAGGAAAAGGACATCCATCCTTGATCCTTGAGATAGTTAAAACGAATGGCACATCAAACAGCAACCTTTATGCAATCATTTAATTAATCACAGTACCATATGACTTTAGTGATAAAAAGATCAAATACAAACTCTCATTTTACTGATAAAACCTAGCTTTTTTTTCTGAAAAGACTTTTTGAAAAGACTTCAGATTCACTAAACTATAAGGTCATTGAAGACTGTTTGTACAGTGCTTGGGGCATATTAGACTTTCAACAAAATGAGTCCGTGTGATGAATTAATGAAAATCGATGAGACATAGGAGTAGAAGAATTAATATAACTTTCTGTACTGTTTCATAGAGGCTTGTATTATAACAATCATACATAAGATTGATTTTTTTACCTCTTTGCAAAGACTTTGCTCCTTTTATCTGGAAGCTGGAATTAGTGCTATCTCTGTGTTAACAACATATCTTTATGTCTGCCTTTCTACTCTCTCTTTCTCTTCTATGTCTTTCCTCTAAACATAGCCATCAAAACTATAATCCTGTTTTACTGCCCTCTCTTGGTTTAGATGATGCAGAAGTATAAATGCCCCTCAAAGCCCTTCTTGCCAAATATTCAGAGAGCCATGTTTCCAGCCAGAGTGTAACTCTTAGGGATAATTAACATCCTGAACTTCAACGACCTGATAGGACTTTTGTCTTCATTGTTGAATTTGCATGCATCTGGGCTTGGTGTGTTATGGACCCAGACACCTCACAACTACTTCGTTAAGCATACTTTTGAGTGGTCGCTTCTGCATCATATCTTCCATTAGATGATGATGTGTTGGAGTTAAAGCATCTAAAATACCTTAACAAGTCTAGGACAATTTCAAAATTAATTAATGATATCCAGATATGATCACCTACATAACAAAATTAATTCCTTGATATTCATGTGAACACAATTATGAACATATGAGAAAATTGAGGAAGAAAGATCTGCTGTCTCTTTGACGTAGAATTCCCTTGGATGGTTATAGAAAGAGTAACAAAGGTAGAAAAAAATAACTACAACTTTCCAAACACCATGTTAATGAATGTTGGGAACAAGAACCCAACAGAGTGTTAAAATTAGTGGCCAGAATTGTGATGAGAAGCAAGCTATTTATCCTACCTTAAACTATCAACGTCAGACCACTTTTTCACAGACTGGAGGAAATTAAGGACACATGATGAATAAATGCAATGTGTGCTCTTAGATAGAATCCAGAACCAGAAAATAAAAGCCATGCTGAAATAATCAGAAAATTCTGAAATAAGTGTGTAAGTTAGCTAATAATATTACATCATTGTTAATTGTTTGAGATTGATTATAGCATATGAATTAAAGCAAGCCATTACCATTTGAAGAATGAAATGAAGTGTATTGTGGATTTTTTTCCAACTTTTTAGCCTAAAATGACTTTAAAAATCAAAAATATGGCTGGGTGCAGATGGCTCTCACCTAGCTACTCAGTAGGCTAAGATGAACCATGATCTGAGGATTGTGGTTCAAAGCCAGCCTGGACACAGAGGTTCCTGTGAGACTCTTATCTCCAATGAATCACTCAAAAACCAGAAGTGGTGCCATGTCTGAAGTGGTAGAGCATTAGCCTTGAGTACAAAAAGCTCAGGTACAGTGCTCAATCCCTGAGTTCAAGCCCTACTACTGACAAAAGAAAAAGTTAAAAATATGTTCAGAAAGTAAAATAAGAAAATAGCTGTAACTCTTTTTTATATTTGAATGGCCCTTTTTAAAGAAGCTTAATCAATAGAGACCAAGGATTAAGTGTAGCTCAATAGCTTGGTAGCACAGTGATTTCTACATTGTATGTATGGTGATGGTTGGAGGGGGGGAGAGAGGGAAAGAGAGACTTGTCAAAGCCTATCCATATGCTCTACTTATTCTCAAATACCAGCTAGCATTTTGCTCCCTATAGAAATTTAGGACTTTACTCATCTAGCCACAGAACCACCATTGCAGAACTACTAATCCATCCACATAACTACAAAAAGGATGGGAGGGTTCCAGGCAAAAAGAAGAAGAGGCTTGCTATAGTTACAAACAAGTGACTGAATGATGGAGTTAGAATTCCAGGCCTTAGTTTTCTCAATTCATTCCCCAAATGTGATCTACCTCTCTCTTTCAATGGACACACCTTCATTTCTAATTGACTAGTCCTAGCACCATACTAAGTAAATGCTGCACATAGAACACTGGAGGTGACTTGTGATCATCTGCAGTGAGGTGGGAAAGACCACAGTAGAAATTGTTCTGGAGGAAGGGGCCCACACACCATCCAGGCAGAGATGTTGTTCATTTTGCCTCCAAGGAAGTATCATGTGTGGGGGGCAGCCTGGATTCTCTAATGACTTCTCTGTAAACACTTGATGGGTTTTCCACTCAGTGAAAAGTCATTTATTGGCTGCCATAGGAAGATAAGCTTTATTCTCTTCACATTAGCCTTGCTCTGGATATTGTTTCAGAATCTACTTAAAATTCTGCTTCACTGAGAAACTTGAGAGTCTTGAAGGCCAGCTGGGTGACCTCATTGCTTCCTCCTGGGTGCTGCCATCCATTGGATTTCATCAATGTCTTGACGGCTCTGGGGGTGCAGGGCCTGCTGCCAGTTGGATAACTGATGTCACTGCAAAGTGCAGTGCCCAGAATTGCACTGGAACTAGTACCACAGAGGAACTATCCAGAAAATGAGTGCTAACCTGCTACCCTCAGACAAGGTCTCTGTGTGAAAATGCCTTCGTGTGTGTGTGTGTGTGTGTGTGTGTGTGTGTGTGTGTGTGTGTGTATGTGTGTTGACTATTTTTTACAACCCTTAATCCTGTTTCATCTCCACAGATTGTCTAAGTGGAATGTTGCCCTGGACTTATTTTATTTGACCCAAGATTGCACAATGAAAGTTATTTGAGTTGTCTTTCCATTATTAGCTTACATGTGTTCAGATTAGCCTGTGAGGAGAGATGGTCTGATATGGTGCAGACTGAAGGGGTAAATGGAGTCGGACGGCTTTCTCTCCCTATCATGATGGTGAACTCTGGGCTTGTACTTCCTAAGGATTGGGACTCAGCTGGGTCAACGTGTACAAGTAACTGAGTCATGTACAAATGCACGACCTTGGGTGGCCCCATGTGCAGTGTTGAGATTGGCCTTGTGTGGCCATAGCCAAAACCCACTTTTGTCTAGAGAGGGTAAAAACAGTCATTGTGGTTGTACAGTAATACCACCATTGTCTGATGATAAGCAGTGAGTGGAAGAGAAGGGGCTAGAGTCTGCCTGTGAACAGAAGAAACTGAATCTGTGCAGAATTTTCATGTCTTGCCAGGCAGAGCCAGTGAGCACTGTGCTATGATGCCCGGGGCTGCTGCTGTTGCTATGGAAAGATGAGTGTCTAGATGAACAGCTTCAAATAAACACTATTTCCATTCTCCTTTTGCATAGCATTATCATTCTTTGGCTGGCCCATATGAGAAGATAACCTGCAATGTGGAGGTTAAGGCACTAACTTTTAAAATCAATTCATCACCCCAAGGATGCATGTAACGGTTTAGCCAAATACAAGTAAAGCCAAGTGATTATTCTTGGTTAGTCCTGGGAAAGCTTTGTAATATCATTGTTTTGTTATTAACAGAGAAGATATATATATATATATATATATGTAGTGTGTGTGTGTGTGTGTGTGTGTGTGTGCACATACACTACCTCTTCAACCTAGATTAGAGGGAAAAAAAACCTTGCCTACCTCTGACATGGTTTCCTCTGCTGTGATCTTTTTTTTTTTTTAATAAAGTTATTTTTGCTGGGTACTGGTGGCTCATGCCTTTATTTATTATTTATTTATTTATTTATTTTTTGCCAGTCCTGGGCTTGAGCTCAGGGCCTGAGCACTGTCCTTGGACTTTCTCAAGGCTAGAGCTCTACCACTTGAGCCTCAGCACCACTTCCGGCTTTTTGCTATGTATGTGGTACCAAGGAATCGAACCCAAGTCTTCATGCATGCTAGGCAAACACTTTAACCACTAGGGCAAACTCCCGGCCCCTGCTGTGATCTTTTTTGTTTTGTTCTGTTTGTTGTTTTTTTTCCCTGAGCCTGCTGACTTTTAGGCCTTTAAATATCAGACTTTATGTACTCGGGATTACTGATTTTGTTATAAACTCCTGTGTTACAAGTCTAGCCACTGGATTACAGAAGTTTTAAGGCTTGAAGAGTCCAATAAGGCAAAAGTTTATGCTGGGAATTTTAGTTTCTTTACGCTACACATTATCCTCCGGTTAAAAAAGTTAATCAGTCATGTGCCACAGGGTACATCTGTAATCTCAGCAATTTAGGAGGTGGTAATAGGATTGTGGTCAGGGCCAGCTAGACAAAAGCAGGGAACCTACCTGAAAAACAAACTAAAAGCAACATGGCTGAAGATCTGACTCAAGTGGTAGAGTGTTTGCCTATCAAGCATGAATCCCTGAGTTCAAAACTCAATACTGCCAAAAGGAAGGAAGGAAGGAAAGAAGAAAGGAAGGAAGGAAGGAAGAAAGGAAGGAACGAAGGAAGGGAGAGAGGGAGGGAGAGAAGGAGGGAGGAAAGGAGGGAGGGAGGGAGGGAAGGAGGGAGGGAGGGAGGGAGGAAAGAAGGAATTGATTCTATTTAATGGCCAGTGCATTTGTATAGGTTAAGGTTAGAAGACTTAATACTTAAGTGTAAGAGTTTCCAATTGCATCACCAGATAGATGGATAGGAAAACTAAGATGTATTAGCCTTACAGATTTGATTGATGTTATAGGATGGAGAGCTGCTGAGAAATGTCTTTATTATCTATTGTATTTTATATACTATTTTGTCTTTCAACCTTGATTATTCATTCCACAATAACCCTTGGATACTTGAAAATTTTACCACTGTGCTGATTTTGTAAGACATTAGAGTGATTTCTGTAGCATAAATGATAGCTTTCATTGCTTATAAAGCGTGCTTCAACACATTTAATGACATTTTTTTCAAACTTATATTGCATTGATTACATCTGGCAATCCCAGATGGTGAAACTTAGTTACGACCTTTCCAATTAAATTACAGTTGAAAACCCACTTCTGGGGCACAGCTCAGCGATCTCCTAAATTTCTCAGTGACATTCAGAACATGACACAATTTTGAGCGAATGAAGTTGTGATGCAAGTGGGAACAGAGGAGAAGATTTTCAGTCTGTCTTAATTTATTTTTTCAAAATTCATTCCTTGGACAAGGTGCTCTCTAAGTTAATTCTAACAAAAATGCCTACCACTGCCTTGGGAAGAGATAGTATTTAAAGTATTTCCATATGGTTAAGCAGAAATAACTGGTATGGTACTTATCCATGAGGAGAATGGCATGGAAAGGTTCTTAAGGTACATTCTGGAACACCTTCTCCCAACCTGGGCCTTGGCTAAGGCCCTCACGTGCTATCATATGATATCCCATTACTCCATGTCTTCAAAAGAACTGCCTTTGCTTCATTTCTGAATCTCTCTTCCTCGTGCTTCTGAAACTAGATATAACCAGGCTTTCACTTACTTTCCTCCTATCTTCTCCTTTCTGTCTCTGTATCTTGTTGGTCTTCCGTGGCATTTTTAGTTGTTAATCCCAGGCCTCTGACTCCCAATATCCAAGATTTACTTCCTCATCTTTCTCTTCCATGCTTTCATTCAGAGGAAATAAAAGGAAAACATATCAATGCTCTCAAGGGTTGTTCATGGTAAGGCTTGCCTGTAGTACCTGCAACCCTGGAGGTAGAGGCAGAGGGGTGGGAGTTCTAAGCCAGTTAAAACAAAATTACCACAAGACCCATTTTGAAAAACAAGTGGAAAGCAACAGGACTAGGGGTATGGCTAAATGGTAGAGTTCTTCAACCGGAGGCCCTGAGTTTGATCCAGGGAGCATTCAGGGAAGACTTTCTAATGCTTTCAAATCAATCCTTTACCTGCTTTCCCTGATAGAGGGTTAAGCTAGCTCGGGTTGTAACACAGGATAGAATCCTTCCTAAACAAGTTCCTTTGTAGGGATGTCTGAAGGTTAACAAGAAAAATAGACAGAAGTCTATTGTGCACTCCAGTACTGAAGTAGGATAGTAAAAAGAAGGAATCCAGGCTTAAGAACCAGACATGAAGGGACTGACAGTGCTTCCTGTGTGATATATCCGTGCACACAGAGGCAGTCTTCACTAAGTCTCCGAGCCTCATCTAGCTCTGTGTCAGTAGCAATAATACAAAATTATTACATGCAAATATGGAGCACAAGTGTGAGCCAAATTCTCGGCTGGATCCACATTTTCCTGAATGAGGAAGATAAGATTCCTGTCCTGGAAAGTGATGAAAAATCCCAGCCCCTACGTTGCAAAGAAACGGATCAGGCCCATAAAAGGCTTGGCATGCTATAAATACTGAGATATTTCCTTCTTCCCCATTCTTCCCTAGCCATCTTGCCTGTTTCAACCCATTTCGTTTACTAGAAAACATATTCCAGTTGATCCCTACTTACTTGCCTTCCACTTGAGTGTATCTAATAATCGCTTGAAATAACCCCTTAAAAATACAGAGTAGAGGGTACTGTCTAGAATATCTGAGTCCTGAGTTTGCCGATACAGTCTCTAACCTGCAGTTATAACGACCTCTCTGGAAACAGTGATGCGCAAATCACCAGACCACTGGAAAGTGCTGATTTCAAGAAAAAGTTTTTATTGTCTCCCTTTTTAATAATAGGTTTATAAAAGCAGTTTAAAGCCCTGTCATTCCAAATAAATTATGCTCTCCTAGAAGCCATTTAGTCAAACGCTTCTGCCTCGCATTAATGATATTAATGATCCATAGAGATCGTATACTCACTACCTAATCATAGTAGGATCAAAACCTTAAAATAACTCACCGCCCTGCGACCCCTATTGTAGCCTGAAGCTTTACTGAAAAAAAAAAAAAAACAACTTGGAAGAGTTTGCAAATGTTATCCCTTTTAATGGCTAAGAAGCAGCAAGTAACAAAGACAGCCAGGACCCAAAAAGAAGGCTGACCCCGAGGACCATGATGGATACATGGTGTGGACTGGGGCATTACAAAACCATGCAGATTGAAATCACAAAGTAATGTCATTCTCCTAATTATGCTAATGTTATATTTTGAAATACAGCATGTGTTCATGTTCTATATAAGGTCACAAACCCACAAAAGTATTCCTTAGTAAGTCACAAGGTTAAAAGTTAGGTGCTATCCAATTCAGAATTATGGAAGACTGCAAAACCCTGATGTGTGTGGCTAAAATCTAAAGCATGTCAATGACAAAGGATCACGTGACTCTCAATCCACAGTAGTGCACTGTAGTGTGATGGGCGGCTGCACCTCCTTTAAACTAATTAAAAAAGCTATCATGAATATCTGAAGTACTTAATAGTGCACTAAAACCGTGAGCATCATAGGAAATATGCTTTTTAGCAACGTTCCGGAACTTCAAGACTTTCTATGAAATCAGCAGATTTCCATTTCCTGCAGACCAGTTCTCTTCTTGCTTTCTAAATTGTTGCATTTGTTTTCTGGAACTTGATCAATTATCCTGTGGAGTTTTCATTTTCTGAGCTTTTGTACCTCATAGTGGGCTTTTTTTTTGTTGTTGCCAGTCCTGGGTTTTGAACTCAGGGCCTGGGCACTGTCTGCCTTGGGCTTTCTCAAGACTAGTGCTCTACCCTTGAGCCACAGCACCACTTCCAGCTTTTTCTGTGTATGAGGTACTGAGGAATCAAATTCAGGGCTTCGTGCATGGTAGGTGAGCACTCTATCAGGAGACCACCCTCATGGTCCCCCACGGTGTTTTGTTTTTGGCATGTTCACCTATCTTTATTTTTGTAACTGTACCATATAGGAGATAAAATATTCTAAGCTGGTTTTGTGCCTATTATTCAGAAACATCCTACATTTTCTTTCACTAAAATCTTCTTTATTCCTTTCTGAGTATTTCCTAGGGTTTTTAATAGTATAACCTCTGTGGAGTGCAATTTGGCAGTATTTGTAAAAATCACAAGGACTTGTATCTTTTGACCTAGTAATTTAACTTGTAGGAATTTATCCTGCAGAGATAATTGCATACCTGTGAAATGATGTGTTTCTGAATTTACTTATTACAGCATTATTTGTAGCAGTAAAAGATCTTCTGATTACATTCCTATTGGTAGGAGACTAATTAAATAAATTATGACACATCTATATAGTATAGCTGATTTAAGATGGAGTTATTTATGTCATGATAGGTAATCATCTCCAATGTATTGTTGCTAAATAAAAAATGAGGGCTGGGAGTTTGGCCTAGTGGTAGAATGCTTGCCTAGCATGCACGAAGACCTGGGTTCCATTCCTCGGCATCACATACATGGAAAAAAGCGGGAAGTGGTGCTGTGGCTCAAGTGGTAGAGCTCTAGCCTTGAGAAAGCCCAATGACAGTGCTCAGGCACTGAGTTCAAGACCCAAGACTGGCAAAATTAAAAAATGAGGGAGTCTTCAAATGTGTGTGGTTATTTTCATAAGAAAATGGGTAATATATACACAATAAGATATGCATATGATATCTCTGACTGGACTGGGAATGTGGCTTAATGTTAGAATGTTGTCTAGTATGCATGAAGCCCCAGTTTCTATTTCTTAGTACCACATAAGCAAGAAGTTAAATAAAAAGAGAATAATTTAAAATAAAAAAGATATGTCTGGCAGGTTCCAATGAGACAGGTTCACTTTATTGATAAGGAGCAAGGAAGTAGGGAAAGAATCTTCACCGTATGGCTTTTTAGCCTTTTACTTTTGTATTCTATGAATGTTTGACTTACATAACTTTGTTAGTCAAAAATTTTAAGTCCTATAATTAAGTCCATGGTAGGAGAAGATCCAATTAATATAGTTTGTTTTATGACTTGTTGCAAAACTACTTGGTGTAAGTAGGATTGGTTGATTTAAAGGAATGAGATTTCATTCAAACATTGATATACCTCTTTAGGAAGCAATTCAATTAATTAACTAGTTAATTGCTCTTACTAGAACTTGACCTCAGGACATTGAGTTCACTCAGCTTTCTAACTAATGGTTGGTGCTCAACCACTGGAGCCATGTCTCCAGTCTAGCTCCTTGCTAGTGAATTGAACCTCTATCCTTCAATCTTATCCTCCCAGCTGGCAGCCCGTGCACCTGCCAAAGTAAGTTGGTTTTACACTGAGATGAGCAGCTGGGAACTTAGTAAGTAGTCTGCTAAGTAATCCCCATAGAACAGAAGGCCCACCTCACACCCCATCCAGTGGGAACATAGAAAAACAGCACAGGCTCTGAACCCAACAGATAAAAAGTTCAGGTCCCCTAAACATAGTAGGCTTCAGATCTTAGGAGAATGGGCATCCAGTTACCTTGCGTCATGATGCTGGATCCATTATATTATTATTCCTGCAGTAGAATTCCATGAATTAATTAATTAGTTCCTGGAGGGAACATAGAGATCAAAGGATGTATTTAATGAGAAGAAGTTGTTTGCATTTCGAAACCTCAGCATTCTCAGGGGTCTATTGTCTGAGCACTCTGGCCTCAGCCATTCACTTATAGACTAGCCAGGAAATGGTAGAGATGTGGACATGCGTTCAATACCAGAGTGCACAGGCCATCATGCCGTGGACTTACCTGCAGTTTAACTCCCAGGGCTTTCCTTGCCGGAATTAGGAAATTATGTAAATATAGACCTATAAATCTGTTACAGTGAAAAGTATATAGTGCTCAATGAAACCGGTTGCCCATGGATACAGCTGTTCTCTTCAGAGCCAATTATTTGTATTTTCATTTTAAAAAGCCAAGACAGAAATTTCATTTTGTTCTAATATACTTATAGACAAGTCTCATCCATTTGATAGGCCTGACAGATAACATGGAGTCATTAAAATAGTCTCTAAAACATCTCTGACTCAAAGTAGCTCTGAATATGGCAATGTTTAAGATATGTACAAAGCAACTAAACAGTGCAGGAAAAAAAGGCCAAAAAGCAGACATCTTGTCTGTATTCCTTATTCTTTTCAGGGATCTCTTAGTGTTAAATATGAGGTGGGGCTGTACCCTGGATGCTTATACCTGTACATACTCAGGAAGCTGAGGTCTGAGGAGAAAGGTTTGTAGTCGGTACAAGCCATCAACACATGAGACTTCTTACCTCCAATTCACCAGCAAAAAGCCAGTACTGGTGTCATAGTTCAAGTGGTAAAGCAGAGCTTCATCTGTAAGTAAGGCCCTGAATTCAAGCCCAGTATTAGTTAAATAAATCAAGAGAAAGAAAGGGAAAGAGAGAGAGAGAGAGAGAGAGAGAGAGAGAGAGAGAGAGAGAGAGAGAGAGAGAGAGAGAGAGAGAGAGAGAGAGACAGAGACAGAGAGAGAAAGGAAGGAAGGAAGGAGAGGCAAGGGAGGGGGGCAGGCAGGAAGGTAGGAAGGCAGGCAAAAGAAACAGAGAGAGAGAGAGAGAGAGGGGGGGGGGAGGTACAAGCAGGGTGCTGTATCCTGCACACACAGAGGATTGTGAACACTGAATATTCACAAGGAAAGATCTTTAAACCTACGTTAGTCCCTCCATCCACTGATGGGAATAGCTTTAAGCTTCTAAGAGACATATTTGATAAAGGGCCATTTCCTGCTAGCGAGTACTGCTTAATCTAGATTACATTCGGAAAAACAAAATTAATTTCTCTCCTATCTCTGAAAATCAGAGTGATCGTTTACAATTTTAAGTGCCTGGTGAAGAAATACTTTCTCAGTTTTTCTTTCCTTTCCCTCCTGACATTAACATTGGCTGACTTCTTTGTTACATCTTTCCAGGATCTTTCAAAAGCTGTTAGTATATTGTAAATTCTGTTCTGAAAATGACAGGGAAATGCAATTAGGAGTATTTTCACCAAGTCTTTTAATGCCAGCTTATGGTGGACTTATTGGCACACATTAAATAATAAACATTATAAGTTGCCTTTCTAGTTAGTTACTCACAGCAAGGAACAGGATGAAAAAAGTAAAGTTTCTTCTAGAAATTTCCCTATTACAATGTTCAAAAACAGTTGGCAGGCAGATATTTTCTGGTAGCATGAATTTAACATTAACCAACATTTCGGGAAATTTCATGTTTAAAAAATAAAATTATTCTTTATTATTATTCTTTATTTATTTATTCATATATATATATATATTTGTGGGTCATGGGTCTTGAACTCAGCCTGGGCACTGTTCCTGAACTCTTCAGCTCTAGGCTACCACCCTACCCTTGATGTACTTCCCATTTTCTAGAGGTTAGTTGGAGGTAAGAGTCTCAGGTCTTTTTGTGCCCGGGCTGGCTTTGAACCTTGATCCTCAGATCTCAGCCTCCTGAGTAGCTAGGATTACAGGCGTGAGCCACTGCGCTTGGCTTAAAATTATTCCTTAAGTTAAATGAATTCTTTAACTTTTTCCAGAGTCTCTTGTTCCAGAAAAGGAATATTTTCAAAAGTCATATATATATATATGTATATATATAACTTAATTTCCCCACTGTTCAGTCAAGGTGAGCCAGGACTATTTCTGTGATTTAAAAAGATATTACTTAACTTAGACTGATATTCTGTACATCAGAAATTTTTTCCTAGTATATTCTAACACTTGCTGTGTAAGGGAAAGGGGAAATAATTCTTTAAGGAAGGTGTAATACAGGCCCCTCCTCCACCCACATACATTTCTAAATGAGAATGCAGTTTTTAAAAATATCAAAACAGGCAGGGCACTGGTGGCTCACCCCTGTTATCCTAACTACTCAGGAAGCTGAGATCTGAGAACTGTGGTTCAAAACCAGCCAGGGCAGGAAAGTCCTTGAAACTGGTATCTCCAGTTAACCACTAGAAAGCCAGAAGTGGCGCTGTGGCACAAAGTGGTAGAGCCTTGAGCAAAGAAGAGCTCAGGGACAGTGCCTAGGTCCTGAGTTCAAGCCCTGGGGAAGATCAAATAAATAAATGAAATGAAATGAAAAGCACCCTATGAAATATAGGAGCAAAATAGATATGAAATTTCTCACCTTCAACTTTGTGTGGAGCAAACCGTAAGTAACAAGTGAACACTTACTATGAAGTAGGTAGAACATAAATACTTCATGTTTTGTATGCCAGTAGTGGGGCTTGACCTCTGGATATTGTACTCTCACTTGACTTGGTTGCTCAAGACTAGTGCTCTACCACTTGAGGCACCCCCAGTTCAGGCTTTTTGCTGATTAATTGGAAATAAGAGTGTCTTGAATTTTTCTGCCTGAACTAGCTAAAATCCTCAGACCTCAGCTACCTGAGTAGCTAGGATTGATTACACATGTGTGCTTCGAGCACCCACCTATAATAAATAGCTGTACACTTTGACTTATAGAAATGCCAATTGTGTCAGCTTAGAGCTAGTATGAATATTCTTTATTTACCTGGGATCAAAATCCTATTAGCCAAAGCCACCTTTGTGATATTATGGAAACATCACAATTGGTAGCCAAAGAAGGAAATAGCTTAGTGCAGTTCAAGTAGAGACTGGAGCAAAATGGATCTTTACATTTTATCTTAGGAGAGTACAGAAGTGATTTTGAATCCTTAAACACAATCTTATAAGGCCACAGGCTATAGCTAAAGAAGTAAAGTAACAGGATCCAAGGGTAAGTGTTTGTTGTATGGAAAGACACACACACACCCACACACCAGAAGCACTCCATACATAAAATTTGATTTAAAAATAGCTTCTCTGAAAATTTTACCTCCCTCCCCAGCTCATTAATGTGCACACAGGTGTCTCTGTAACATCTGAGTGGTTGAAAAATGAGTCCAAATACAACTCCTTTCCTTAGCAATGTAATTAGAAATTAGGTCTGGGTAATTTTAGAATTTCAGAGACACAGCCAACTTTTTAAAACTTTATTACACAAGCAACACTTTAGTAATGAAAATCCAATTTACAAAACAACTGATTGAACCTAACTGCCAGTGGCTATGCCTGTCACATTGGCTCCTCTGAAGGCTGAGATCTGAGGATTTTGTTTGAAACAAGCCCAAAGAGGAAAATTCAGGAACATCTTATCTCCAGTTAACCACCAAAAACTTGGAGGTGGAGTTGTGGCTCTTGTGGTGGAGTGCTAACCCTAAACAGAAAATGCTCAGAGACAGCACCCCGGGCCCTGAGTTCAAGCCTCAAAATAAAAACGTCAAAATAAAAAATCTAACAACTGATTGGAAAGCTAAATATCTGTTCAAATTTTGTAGATGTAACAGATGGAGGAAAATGTCACCCTGCCTTTTACTATGTCCCCAATACGTCACACAAGTCAATGAAACTGGAGGTGCTGCATTCATGGTTAGCTCATTCAACGCCCTTCATGCACAAGAAGTTGTTTGGTAAAAATGACTGAATTTCTCACCGACAAAATAAGATGACTCCCAGAAGAATATCAATTAAAATATGAATGGATCACTTAAAACTGTGAATGCCCTGCTTCTATCCAGCTTGGCTGTAGGTACCATGTGACTTCAATTGATGTAGCTGCACTCTGAGCTTTGTCTTGGAGTTCCTGTGTTGCTTGTCGCACTGCTGACACACTTCCAAAGAAAATTATTCATTGGCAAGTATGAGTTCTCCTCAATTGTGCCAATTACCATTTTATGGAAAGCCCAAATCATATTCCAGGAGGGCTGTGGCTTTGCCAGCTCACTGGCTTTTGTTGCATTGGTTTTATTTTTCCCAATAATCACCTACTAATAGCCAAAAGACTTTGGAATTCTGAATGGAGTTTCTCTCATTTGATACCCCTTGAAGTAAAGGGTTTTGTGTTTTAAATAAAAATTTAGGTACAGGAACATGTGGCTTGAAGTCATATTATTAATTTTTCTTCTTTAGTTTTAGATTTCTGTATGATAGGTTATTTGGCTTAAAACTAATGTCACGAAAAACTTCTATCTTGTGTCTCAATTGGTAACTATTAACCACATGTACCTATTTAAATTAACTACATTCCAATAAAGTTAAGTATAACTACTTAAATACAAAAAGAATTAATTAATTAATTAATTAAAATCTGTCTCTTCAGTTGTACTTGGTACGTTGAAAGAAGCCCACAGTGGATATCAGATCGAGCAAGCACACATGTCTCATTTCTGTGACTGCAGATAATTTCGTCCCCCTGGTCGCTCTCTCCTGATCAACTGTCTCCTCTGGTTTATCTAGGCCTTGGGCTCTGTCCTTGATCAGCTTATTTCAGTTTTAATAAAAATCTACTAGTTCAGCTTTACAGGTATCTCCTCCCTATCCCACTCACACACACCTAGATACCTGATAAGACTGTTGTCATTTATCTTTCCTAATCTTATCAGTGGACTACCTACTGCAGGAATCCAGTCTAGTCATGCTGGCATTCCCCATTACTCAGAATGCTTCTTGTGGTAACCTTCCTTTTACTCATTCCCGCTCTGCTCTTTGGGTATCTATGCCCACTCGTTCTTGTATTTGGAGTTATTTCTAAGCTCTTTCCGGCAATGCAAGAGTGCCCATTGTAGAAGCCCTCTTGAATAAACTCTTCCTTACCATCTTCAATAATCTTTATTGGAATCACCTTTATTATTACCTTTATATTATAATAATTACCTTTATTATTCTCACTTTTTCCATATATTTTTATTATAATTAATAGAGGGTTACAGTTATATTCACCAGATAGAAGATACATTACTTCATATACATTGATACCCCTTCTCATATTTTTGTGCACATTTCCCTCCCCTCATCTTGTTTTCCCCCTTCCCTTTCCTATTTTAAATAAATAAACGTATATACAATATACCAGATTACAAGGTAAGATACTGTAACAATATGAGAATAACCAAGGGACAACAAAAGAGATGAGAAATAACATAGTATATTAAGAAAAACAATCATGCATTATATAGCTCCTGAGCTCTTGATTTAAGAACTCTTATGACTTAAGGATGAAGAAGGACTGCCTATATCTTTTTTTTTTAACTTACCATCTATTTATTGAACTAAAACAATTTCCCAAGAGGCTATTTAGCTGGAAATACTGTTCAAGGTTTAGGGTTCCTTTCTCTATCACAAGTGTTAGATGGACTCTAGGCCTCCTTGTGCAAAGATGAAATCTTCTTAATAGCCAGGAGCACAGCCAGAGAAATACTTAGTTTAACAGATACAAAGCTGCTCAATGCTCTGAGTGGAACATTAGGTAAATCTGTCATGGGTATGTACTATACATTTGTGTGTGTGTGTGTGTGTTTGTGCGTGCGTGCGTGCGTGTGTGCGTGTGTGTAGGGAGTTCATGGGACTTGAACTCAGCCTGGGCACTATTCCTGAGCTCTTCAGGTCAAGGCTACTGCTCTACCCTTGAGCCAAGCCCCACTTTCCATTTCCTAGAGGTTAATTGGAGATAAGAGTCTCAGGTCCTTTTGTGCCCAGGCTGGCTTTGAACCCTGATCCTCAGCTCTCAGCCTCCTGCGTAGCTAGGATTACAGGTGTGAGCCACTGCACCCCGCAGTGTGCTATACATTTTTACAGAAAAGAATTGCAGAGGGTAATAATGTTATTCAAAGAAAGGGCTCAAACTGGCTGTGAGTGACAGGTTTTAGATAATTCATGGTCTTTCACTCAAAACCCCTCTTCATCCTCTTAGCCTATTTAGTTTGTGGCTTCTTCTAGTAAATGAAATCTTTAGAGGTTCTGCCCTTTGATTTACCTGGATGTTTCTGCCTTTTGAATTTTCATGATTTTTCCCAAATTCACCTTGTTTGAGAGAGCACTTGAAGAGTGTTACTTTTCCATGGCTTCAGTAGTCCAAGGAAAAAGAGTGAATGAATACTATTGCAAACTGAGTACATGGTAACGTGCAGTTTGGAAATGAAGAGAAGAGGGTTCCTTGTGTTGTTGGAAGTTCAGACTCCCTTTGAAGGTGCATTCACTGAAATGAACTGTGAGTGTCGCTGAAAGGAGAAAGGCCATCAGGAAATGTGTTCCATGTGCTGCCTAGGCACAGGAGCCATACAGAAGACTAGAACTCGAAAGGAAGACCAAATGATTAGTCTTAAATTCTCTCTGCCTTGCAGAGAGAAAGTGGGGATAGAGTAGGAAATTTAGAGGAGGGATAATAAAATTATTTGAGGAGGAATCTGTTTGGAATTTGATTTCTTGTGGATATGTCCATCCATATCTGGTTGCCTTTCTATCTTCTTTCTCAGACATGAAGCTTTGGGAATAGATGGGGTTTGCCTTTAGTGGAGTGCAGCTCAATAAAACCTCTTCCATCACCATTAATGTTTAAGTGCCATTTAAGTAAAAGTAATCACCATATTTTAGGGGCATGAGCCTTCACAGCATCAGTTATTGTAAATTCCAGAATTATCCCTTTTTGTAGTTCTTGATTTCCTTGATTTCAGGGCATGTGTTTAAGCAACATTTCACTTTACTAAGGTTTTTTGTTTTTTGTTTTTGTTTTTTTTGTGAGATAGACGGGAAGAATAAGAAAACTTAAAAAGAAGAAGGGGTATCAATGTATGTGAATTAATGCACCGTCTATCTGGCAAATATCATGTAACCCTTCTATTAATTACAATAAAAATATATGAAAAAAGAAAACTTAAAAAGAAAAAGAAATGTACACATCTTTAGAAAAACATCGGAGTGCTGTTTATGCAATGCCATCACTATCTTCTCTTCAAGTTGAAAATTTTTAAATCTAAACCTTGTTGACATTTCTCTAAAATCACTTTGGGCAATTGTGGGTTGTACACATAAAGTGATGTTTTTCTGTCAGAAATCTTTTTAGCACTTTTGTGATTGGCAAGGTAACCCAAAGACATTTTGAAGAATATTGCAATGTTCTTTTTCTACATTTTCACTAGATTATATCCACCCCACCTCTGACACTTATATCTTTCCCATAGATCCTCAACTTAATTATATACCTAAGCCCATGACGGTAATTTTGGAAATTATCAGGAAACCTTGAGTTTAGCACCTGAATACCAGTCTCAAGCATAGCATATCTACCTGGCTTTGTAAACACTGGTTTATTCTGAGAGATTTGGAAAATTCTACTGCCTTTAATTGTACTGATTGGCCTTCAACAGGCATCTTTTGGATATCTCAAGGCTGAAAGAGTTATCTATCCCTTCTCCTTTCACTCTATTTTAGGGTTGAAACTCAAGGCTGAAGAGCTTGCTAAGCTAACCCTATATTACTATCTCCAGTTACCTTTTTTTATGGCTTTTCACCTGTGGTTGTGCCTGAACCACGACCCATCTACTGCAGGTCTCTCCCTGTTGCTGGGATTTTAGTCATATTCCTTCACATCTCCTTTCTCTCTGTGGATATGGGGGCTAGCTGTTTTTCTCTCCAGCCTGGCCCAGAATTGTGGTCTGTCTCCTAGGTAAATAGGGATGGCAGGTTTATGTCTTTGCACTTCAGATGGTTTGAAGAGATCTCATGGAAATTTCTGCCCTAGCTAGCTTGGAACTACAATTCACCAGATCTCATCTTCTCAAGTTGTTAAGATCATAGGCAAGAGCCACTAGCACCTAGCTATTCCCTCTTTAAAAGGACAGATATTTGCATCAATTTTAGTAACTTCACATCCTCACACAGTAACCGAATACTTTCTCTTCCTTTCTGCATATACAGAACCATCTTCAGGGTAATTTCAGATTGAATATTAAGAGCAAAATTCAGGTGAGAGAGGCAACATCAGGGAATATAATTCAGCCAAAGGAATAACATATTTCTTGAAGCTGTCACCTGCTGGTGAGGATATGACACCTGTGGCTCAGCTTGACCCTACCTGGGTTTAATGGGTTTCTTTAGATACTTGAGGAAAGCTAAAATGGGGGCAGGAAAAACACCATGCCTGTTACAAAGAGAAAGTATGCAAAAATCACAAAATTGCTAAACTGAGAATTTTTCTCCCATAAGGTAATTACTTTGGGGGGAAGGTAAGAAACAGATTATTTGACAGATTTCCCAGCTCCATTGTTACTGATGTCACATCTGCTTTTCTCTTCATACATCAGAAAAAAATAAAACAAAAAAGGAAAAATGCCTGCAGACATGAACTTGTTCCAAATTTTATCAAGTGAGCTAGTACTAACCAAACTGAGAAAGAATGGTGGTTTCTAAACTCTCATGATAAAGTTTTCATCAAACATGGAAAAAAGAATAACCAAGTGGTCAGTTTTCATAAATTCAAATGTATCCAATATATCCAGTTTAAAAGACGGTCATATTTTCATTTTGCAATGTTTGTTCTTCGTTGAGACTGGAAGAAATATTTCCATTTTGTCCCTCCTTCCTTTCCTTTTACTTTCCCCTTTTTCCCTCCCTTCCTCCTTCCTTCTCTTCTTTCCTTCTTTTTTTTCTTTTGCCATTAGCAGGGCTTGAACTCAGGGCCTGAGCACTGTCCTTAGGCTTTCTCAAGGCTAGCACTCTACCACTTGAGCCGCAACACCACTTCTGGCTTTTTCTATGTATGTGGTACTGAGGAATCAAACCTGGGTCCCCGTGCCTGCTAGGCAAGCACTCTACCACTAGGCCAAACTCCTGGCTCGTTCTTTCTCTCTCTTTCTCTCTCTCTCTTCCTTCCTTCTTTCCTTCACTTTTCTTTCTCTCTCTCCCTCCTTCCCTCCCCCCTCTCTTCTTACCCTCTGCCTCCCTTCTCCCCTGATCTCTCCAAACAACAAATAGCATTCTCAACAAGTTTCCTTGTTTTATTTTTTATTTTCATTTAATTTCCATTCTTTATGTTACTTTATTTTATTTATTTATTTATTTTTTGTCAGTCATGGGGCTTGAGCTCTAGGCCTGGGCACTGTCTCTGAGCAATTCAGCCCAAGGCTGAAGAAAAAAGTCTCACAGACTTTAGTGCTTGGGCTGGCTTTGAACAGTGATCCTTAGATTTCAGCCACCTGAGTAGCTAGGATTTCAGGCGTGAGTCACAGGCACCCAGCTTTAATTTCCAGTCTGACACTTTTCATCTTTCTTCATTCCCCTCTACTCCCCAACCAAAGCTTTTTTTTTAACTGTTGTTTTTCTAGAGAGAGGATATATTTTGCCTATTTTATCAGATATAAAAGATAAACAATTCTGAAAACATCTTTAAAAAATTTCAAATAAGATGGTTATGAAAAAATCAAGATACATTTGTTAATCATTGGTCTCTTTACCAATGAGATTAACAGAGAAGTGTTTATTTTTTATTATTGCAATTTTATTATATTTAGTTATACACCAGTATTCACTCCCTGACCTATTTTAATGAGATGTTTTCTAAAGACACATACACATATGCATACCACCACAGGAAAAAAGGAAGAGCAGTGAAAGAATTAAAGACAGTTTTTTTCATAGCACAACTATGTCCACCTTACTGTCTACTGCAGCAATATCTACTTATATTTTGATTACAATGTCCTTGGTAGGTTTTTTTTTTCTTCTAAGAACAGTGTGTCCGTCTTTGAAAAATAATAAATCTCCTAAGTAATGCCCATGTAAAAGTAAATCACTTGAAAAGCTGTTGATTATTCTGATTCATTGAGAGGCCCTGACATTCCGTAGACTAAAATGAATGCAGTGTTTGAAAGTCACCTTTCATGACCCTTCAAGGTGTGGTGTGCTTGTTGTTAATACATGACATGTTCACTCAGTGCCAATTGTGCCAGCCATGGTGACTGTCAATTTTCTGAGCTGCAAAGAGGGCCTCAAGATCAATGAAGAAATACTCTGTCAAAGGGAATAAAAAATGGAAATGAGCTACTACCTCTGGGCTCTGATTAAATTAGACATAGAGGTTATGGTTCCTCTTCCTGTAACTTTTGATCAGTATTGTGTGCTTTTTATATCCCGTATTGAACTGATTCAACTAATATTTATTTACCACCTATGAGGTTTAGTGCATTAAGTGCTCTTCCTGATGGCTGTGAGATGGATTGAGGGCCCCAAAAACCTAGAAGGGAGATGCTATATGTGTGGAATTGCCTAAATGTAAGGAATCAGCAGTCTACATTACAAGAGAGATAAAGATAAAGGTATGCTGAGGTTTCAGTGGCGGTAACCATTGGTGTTCTCACTGAAGAAGCAGGAAGATGGTGGAAGTAAAAGAGAACTTGGAGAGTAGGAGCTGACTTTATAGAATTGGGCTGGGGTAGTTCCAGAGGAACTGCACAAACCAGAGATATGAGGTATTCAGATATATGTTACCAAGGGGAAGCTGGCTGGAGTCACAATATACTCGAAGAAGAGTTGGCAGAACATTGTGATGTGGCATGGCATAGTGGCAAGAATCCCTAATTCCACCTAATCAAGAGGTGCATGCATCGTGGCCTGACGTCAGCTTGGGCCACAGCAATTCTACCTAAAAAAAAATATGAAATACAAAAGGGCTAGGGGGGGTCTGGCTTAAGTGGCAGGGTGTCTGCCTAGCTCTCCCAAGGCCTTGAATTCAAACTTAAATACTGGAGGAAATGTTAAAAAGCCTTCTGGCTTGACCTGTAGTCTTAGCTACTCAGAGCAATGAGACTGGAATGATCACAGCTCAAGATCAGCTGGAGGGAAAACAATGAAAAACAAAACAAAGAATAAAGACTGGGTACCGTGACATGTGACAGTCATTCTGGCTACATTGGAAGCATCTATAGGAGGACTGGTGTTCTGGCTAGTGGATCAGAAGGTAAGAACATGTTCAGTAGACTGATGAAAGTAGAAGAATGCTCAAATGATAGAGAACCTGACTAGCGAGAGCAAAGGCTTGATTGACTCCAAATCTCAGCACCAAATATGAAAGACATCAATCACATTGCTAAGGATGACGGCTAAGACAAACTTGGCCTTCAGTCGACAGGACGGGATCTAGAAGCAATTCATGCATTGGATAGCAGAGGGAGTGAAGCAAGGATTCATGCCCTCCATCAAGGGGGAAGACCCGGTGCCCTAGACACTCACCATAGAGTCATGGGGAAGAGAAACTAGGGGCTCAGTATGGAATATTCCAATTCATTGAACACAAGGGATAAAAGCAAGGGGGAGGAGGGAAAAGACATACTGGGGGAAAAATGTGAATTTGATTGAGCCACTTTCCATTTGAAGGGCCCACAGGAATTAGTAAAAGAACAATGAACTGCACACATCAGAAATGAAGATAAAAAATGAAAATGAAACCAGAGCTGGGCACCGGTGGCTCACGCCTGTAATCCTAGCTACCCAGGAAGGCATGAAAGCCCATGAGACTCTTATCGATACTAAATTTAAAAAGGAAGGAAAGAAGGAAGGAAGGAAAGAAAGAAAGGAAAGAAGGAAGGAAGGAAGGAAGGAAGGAAGGAAGGAAGGAAGGAAGGAAGGAAGGAAGGAAGGAAGGAAGGAAGGATGGGGAGATGTGTTTCAAATGGTAGAGCTCAGGGACAGCATCCAGGCCCTGAGTTCAAGCCGCAGGACTGGCACCAAAAATAAATTAAAATTCAGAACAAATACGTCACTTTTATTGGGAATAAGCTGGACAGAGCCCCTCATTGGAATCTCTTTGTTCAAAAGTTCAGCAGCAGGCATGAGAAATGCATAAAAGAGAAGAGAGACAGGCTAGGCTAGATCCCCAGGGAGCAGCTATGCTTTTAACATACAACAGAGAAAGGAAATTCTGCCTCCAGCCAAAAAACCCCTCCACATATTGAGAAGCCATCAAGAAGCAGAGATCTCAAGAGACAAGCAAGCAACAGGGGTAGGGAGATCAGAAAAGCCTGGACCAATCCAGCCCAGGTAATTTTCCGTGAACACAGGAAATTGTGCTTTGCAAAGGAAGAAAGCTCATATCATGGTGGCTAAATGTGTGTTGTCTATCCGAGCAAAGTTCTTCTCATCTTTACTCAAATGTCTTCCCTTCTCAGCCACAGACTCCTAATCATAGAGCAGGATTTGCAGTCTGCAGCTGCACTGCCTAAAATGCTGCTTCTACCCTCCCCACCCCCACACAATGGCTGTCCTTTCCAGGAGCCCCTCCCTGTTTGCTAGGGCTTGTTCCTGGTCTTGACAACTTTGTTTTCCCCAGAAAGTGAACCGTGCTAAGTTCAGGCCCATCAAACGCTGCATGGCAACCAGCTGCTGCAGGCCTGGAACTAAGACTCTGAGATGGGTTCATATCCCAGCCTGCAGATTCTGTTATTCATATGCATTTGTTTTTCAGAAAGGTTGATTTTTTTCCCTCTATGATTCTTAAAGGATCTGTTTTCTTAAAAAAAAAATACCTCACTGGAATAGATTGCATTCTCTTCAAATTACCTTGAGGAGAATCATCTTGATGTGCTTTTCTCTTTTCATGGCATCTCAAAGCCTTTAGATTATAATGGTGCCATATGAGATAGGTCAACAGAGCAATGGAGAAATACTAATTGTGGCACTGTAGTACCCAATTTCCCCTAACAAATATGCATGCCTAGGGAATATATTTCCTCATAATCATATCTTCAGTTATTCTCTCATTTCTGTCTAATAGCACTATAGAGCAGAGATTCCTATTTTCATTTCCCATATGAGGAAGTTAAGGAAGAGAGAATGTAATTTAAAGAAGAGAATCCTGATAACTCCTCAACAAATGTTAGCTGATATTATTATCTCATACTGTAACAAACCCCTTATTACTGATTGGCAATAGACTGGATTTTGTTTTGGATATGTGACAGCTTTTTTTTGTTACCCTGAAATTTGATGATAATACAGAGCTTTCTAAGTAACTGTATTACTAAGAGATACAAGTATTGTGGAGTAAATTTGCTTTCATATCTCCATAGTGCATATCGGGGCCTTACAGGGTTAAATAGCCAATTAGACTGTTGGCCTAGTAGTTAAGAGGCTAGGCTTTTGAGTCTGATTTGAATTTAGGTTCCACCCATGAGTATTCAACTCCATGGCTATGAATTAAGTACCAGATTTATCTTGAGGATTTTTATTTGTTTCATCTTTTTTCCATATATTTTTTATTGTAATTAATAGAAGGATTATGTTATATTCACCAGATAGAAGGTGCATTACTTCACAAACATTGATACCCTTTCTCATGTTTTGTTTTGTTTTTAACTTGCAGGTATATCTAGATCTAGAAAGAGATATCTCTACCGGTGTTTCTGTCTGGACCTAGGGTTCTCTAGCGTCAACATTAAATGACAATGTCACAATAGGCACAGCTCCTTGTCTCTTGGTACCCATCTTCTGTCCTGGGGCCCCACAAGTGACAGCTTGTCCAGTCTGTCATGGGTTGTGTTGTATCCCAATAGCACACAGCTTATGAGAGTATACTGCCTCTCTACACCTATATATAAAGAGTGAGAATTATGCAGAGCTTAATATAAAAGCAGGCAGGTGTGAGCAGTAGGTGAGCTTCCTGATGGACAAACAAATGAAAACAGTACATCAAACTCTATTAATATATAAAGGATTTATAAAGTAGCCAGGCAGTTCTCTGGAACTAGGATCACAAAGCTGCAGGATAGAGTAGAATCTTCTGACTGCAACACCGGTTAGAAATACACAGCTCTTCAGGGAAGTGTGTATGCACACTGCTGTTTGATTAATGGAGACTCTTTAATACTCAACCTGATTAAAATACAATTTTCCACAGGTGTTTGTACAATAACGCTTTATGGGTTGTTTTAATGAAGATTTTAAAAATGATCAAGGACAAATAGGCAAATTGTTCGAATAAGCAGTTTTGCTTTCTAGATTCCTGTAGTGACTGACAACTTTGTAGACCTGGGGAAAGCAGAATCCTGGCCTCTGTGGGTTCAAGCCAGGCTGCCTGTGGGAAATGAGTCTAGAATAATAGCAAAGGAGAGGCAGAGAGATGCAGAGATAGCTGTGCACAAATGCTGCTTCCTATTGAGAACAGCAGCTCGGAGAACCAGCAGCCCTCAAAGGTGGGTGGAGTCTTTTCTCAAGCTTGCCACTTCTGGTGTGCTCTGCAGCCTGGGATGAATGAACTAGGCTGACCTGAGGGCCAGCTCTGCCCAAACAAGTGGGTAACTGCAGGTGCTGTCATTGTATGAATGGTAGAAAATGGGCACTTAGCTCATGTCCAGCCCTGGAAGGATCTGGTGCTTTTCATTAGTCTATCCTATCCCTTACAGTCTCATGGTCACTAGGATAATTTGGTTCAAAATCGTAAGCAAGTCTTGTGATATGATGGTGAGGTATTTGTGAGTGTCAACAGCATGGTTTAGAATCGCTTGTCATGTACTTGCACATACAATGAACTTCATGAGTTATAGCATCCTGTTGCTGAGAGAATCCTCCAGAAGGTAGCAGTATTATTTCCTTATTTGATTGTCAATTGAATTGTAAAAGGTAGGACTTTGGGAGGGTTTAACTCAATTGTAGAGTATGTACTTAACACTAACGTGGCCTTGGCTTTAATTCCCGGTACAAAAGGACAGGGGAGAAAGGAGGGAAGGCGGGAAGGAAGGAAGGAGGGAAGGAAGCAAGGAAAGAAGGAAGGAAGGAAGGAAGGAAGGAAGGAAGGAAGGAAGGAAGGAAGGAAGGAAAGGAGAGAGGGAGGGAGAAAAGAAAGAAGAAAGGGGAAAGGAAAGGAATATTTTCTGAAGGGAGGTTGTTATAACAATTTTGTATATGTTTGTAATTATTTGTTTTACCTTACAACTTTGCCAAGAAGTAATTATTTCCTATTTTCACTTTTTAATGTTATTTCTCTGAGATAATAAGCTCCATGCACATTGTTATTTTCTAGCCTTGAGACTATTGCAGACTATGGCTTTGCTCGAACTCTTCCCCTTGCTGCTTTTGCAAAGTCTGGCCGTCAAGGCCACTTTTCCTGAGGAGTCCATTGCTGAGTTGCCAGTGCATCTGTATCACCATCTTCGCGCCACTGTGGAAGAGGAAAATATTCTCTTCTCACCCCTGAGCATTGCTCTTGGCATGGGAATGATGGAACTCGGGGCTCGCGGGTCTACTCTGCAGGAACTCCGCCACTCCATGGGCTATGACAGCCTGAAAGATGGTAAGTGTCCTAGGTTTTCATTTCTCACCATCACTTGACTTGAATTTAATTTCCACTTTATCTCCAGACACCAGAGGCAGCTGTGTTAGATCAGGATAAGGAAGAACGTGGTAAAGCTGAGAGAAGGATTAGGAAAGAAGGAAAGAGTCAATTCCTGGCTCCAACTCTAAAAGAATGAATTTAAAGGAAATATATCTTTAAAAAAATGGTTGTTTAGGCTGGGTGCCAGTGGCTCCTGCCTCTAATCCTAGCTACTCAGAGGGTTGAGTTTTGAGGATCTTTGTTTGAAGCCAGTTTAGACAGTAAAATCTCTGAGACTCTTATTTCCAAATAACTACCAAAAAGCTGGAAGTGGAGCTATGGCCCAAGTAGTAGATTGATGCCTGAAGAAAAAAAAAAGCTCAGGGACAGTGTCCAGGCCTTTAGATGGAGGCCCAGGGCCAGCCCACACCTAATCTATTATCTGCCCGTATATATATCTATATATTTATCTATCAGTATATGGAGATATATATATGTTTAACCTATGTAGATATAGATATATATCTGTTTAAATAAGCCTCATTCTGATAAAGAGATATAAAATTGGTTCTGTAGTTTCCTGTCTAGTGAGAAGCGCCTGTAGTAATTATCATGTAAGAGAATGACAAACATGATTATAATGACTGCTACATAGTCATTACATTTGAAAGAAGGTAACATGGCTTTCTAAAAATCAGACATTTTGCTTAAAAGTTAACTGCATCCTCATTGTTTAAATGACATCTAAGAAGTTTTTGATTATAAAAATAGTACGTGTTGGGGTTAAATTTCTGTATTTTATCATTATTGTAACATGGTGTAGGGGTTTTACTTTGATGTGTCTACTGTGCATATGAATTAATTTACCAGGAAGTTAAGATCTACAACAATTTCTAATGGATTTGTAGTTATAAATTAGAATTTCCTAAATCTTTAAAGGATTGAAAATGACTAATATGAATAAAATGTAAAGAAGCAATTGAATTTTAAATTAGGTAATTCATGTGAATTCTTGATAGTTGCAAAATAAAATACTAGGAATCTTCTGAAAAAAAAAAAACCCTGAGTACTCTGAAATTTAAAAAACTCAGTACAATATCTACTTTATAAATTCTTTCAAGATAATAACAAAATTAAAAGTAGTATCCTAGCACTGGTAGCTCACACCTATAATCCTAGCACTGGTAGCTCACACCTATAATCCTAGCTACTTGGGGCTGAGAGCTGAAGGTCACTGTTGAAAACAAGCCTGAGCAAGAAAGTCCAGTAAGGCTCTTATCTCTAATTAACCACCAATTGGGACTCAAAGTGGTAGAGGGCTAGCCTTCAACAAAAGAAGCTGAGGGGCAGTGCACAGACCCTGAGCTTGATATCCAAGACTGACAAAAAAATAAATGTAGTCATCACTGGTGATATGGCTAAGTATTACAGTTTTAATCCCAGGGTTTGATTCTTAGCAAAGCAAAAATGTGGAAGGAAGATGGGAAGGAAAAGCTACACATGTTAATTCAAGTGTGTAAAGACAATATAGTCATCGGGGTCTCCTTATGTTGTCAATGTAATAACTCGGCAGCAACTTTTCCTTGGGCCCAGTCTTCCTCTTGTTCCCTGTTTAGTTTTACTGCTTTGAACTCTCATAGCTCTCCCACCACGTTTGTTTCACTAATCTACGTGTCCATTGTCTTTCAGGTGAAGAGCTTTCTTTCTTGAAGGATTTTTCTAACATGGTAACAGCTGAAGAGAATCAATATGTGATGAAAATTGCCAATTCCCTCTTTGTGCAAAACGGGCTCCATGTTAATGAGAACTTTTTACAAATGACGAAAAAATACTTTAATGCAGAAGTAAATCATGTGGACTTCAGCCAAAATGTAGCTGTGGCCGACACCATCAATAAGTGGGTGGAGAATACCACAAATAGTATGTCTTTCTTTCTCTAATATCTTGGTGTTAACCACCTATGACTTTTGAAAGAGCTCATTCACTCTTTTTGCATTTGAAGGTTTGATATTCTTGAATTGAGTGTCTGGTGATGACTTTTGTATATTATGGTCCATTTTAGGAATATCGTTTTTGAATGAACATTGAAGAAAGAAGTTCTCTCTTGGAATGTATAGAATTTTAGCTCTCATCATTGGAAATCTATACATTCTGATTGATGGGTTTTCAGTGTTTCATAGTGCTAATTAGTATGCATATTTTCAACTATTTTAAAAATTAGTTATCATATAGAATAATAATTAGTGACTTTTTAAAATTAACTTTATTTAATTCTTATTTATGTGGCACCAATGGACAAAACCCTGTGCCTCATACATGCCAGGCAAACACTCTACCACTGAGCCAGAGTTAGTGATTCTTTTAATACCATGCCTACAATAGGTTAAAAGAGAGAGATAAAAATTAGAGTTTAAAGGTATTCATTGGCTTTACAGCCAAATTGGTTGAATAAAAGCTTAAAAAAATTGAATGCTTCATTTTTTAATAAGAGTTGACCATTTTAAGGGCAAGTAAGTAGAAAAGAATTTGAATTGAAGGCATGTGTTATCCATTTAATTTCTAATTCATATTTTAAATGTATTTGAGATGAAGATGTTTCATATTTTATCATTTTATTTTCAAGCAAAACAATTGAAGTCAGAATATAAAAACTAAGGCTTTAAAAAATTAGATTAATGTACCTGTTCATTATATGTCAAGAGTCCCCAAATAATGTTAGTTCAATCAGCTAATCACATACCAGATATTCTACAAGTCACATGATACTGAGCCATTTTCTACCTGAAGTGGAGCTAGACTACTAAAATGAGAATACTAATGAGTAACATTTCTTTACAAGCCACAATCTTTGTAATACTGTAGAAATAAAAAAGAAAATTACAATAAAATATGGATTGCACATCTAATAAGGACTTACAGACCAATATTCATAATTTATTTACATTTAATTTTAATTACAAGAAGATACATTAGTTTCCTTTGTGTAATGTTACACCATTTTTGAGCAACTCTAGAACCTGTCAACTCCACAATCATGGTTTCATGTTGACACTTTTAGATGGTTTAAGTACATTTTAAGTATATTCACCTAGACATGATTTACAATGTGACAGTGTATTTTTTCTGTTTGCTTGTTTTTAGATTCCAGTATGAATGTGATCATTTCATATGCGCTTGCATCAATGTGCATTTATCATTCATTACTATGCCTTAGAGATTTTGGATAATGGCACATGCAAATCTACCTCAATATATTTACCATTTAATTTCTTCTTCCTCTTAATATATTTATGCCAAAGCAATAAATTCCTTTGATTTATTAATTTAAAAAGACAAGGTCATAATAAAATACAATCAATTCTTGCATTAGCACCATCAGTTTCCAGTCCTTTCACAGACAACCATTCTGAGCAGTTGCCAGTTATTATGTTGTGACAAACATTACTTTTGGAAAAAAATGAATAAAACATTGCTCAATAAAAAATAAAAATAAATAAAATGAGAATACTGAGCAAATTTTGGCCCCCTGTTTTTCAATTATGAGACTAAATTGTATGACAATGAAATCTATTTCAGTGTTTCCTAGCATTTTTAAAAAATGGAATAATACTCTGTTAAATGTATTGAATAATTAAAATCTATTCATACTCAAAGTCTTTTAAGCACAGTTAGCAAAAAAAACGAAGAACTAAAATCTTTCTGAATAGATTTGAAAGGGAACCTTTCAAAAGATGGCAGATAATGCATAATAAGTTAAACTGGCTTTCATTCATTTGTTTTCATCCATTCAAAAGCAGCTTCAGATTGACAGAAAGAACTCAGTATGCATGGGATGGGAGAGGAGTTTGAATTGGATGACACTTAATCATGTGTACAGTGCAAGAATGAACTTTGAATAGTTGAGTGCTTAGTCTGTGTTAAGAGTTTTCTGTTACTTGCAATTTGTGATTGTTGAAAATAGAAAGTGAAGTCCAAGATTCTATGTGGTCTGTATGGTATACTCTTATTTTATATGCCCTTAATTGTGCGCTCTCTCTCTCTCTCTCTCTCTCTCTCTCTCTCTCTCTCTCTCTCTCTCTCTCTCTCTCTCTTTCTCCCTCCCTCCTTCTCCCTCTTACTACGGTTTTTATTCTTCAGTAAATACTTTTTACTTTCACTACAAATGCAGCATTACCATTTATATGGATCACAATTAGATGGTATTCTGATGATCTTTAAGCCTTTCCTTTCCCTTTTTAATTTAATGTAACTGTTCATCTGTTCCATTCCTCCCCCGCCCCCCCCCCCCCACTGCCAAATAGATCTGCTGAGAGATTTGGTGTCCCCCAGGGATTTTGATGCCCTCACTCATCTGGCCCTCATCAACGCTGTCTATTTCAAAGGGAACTGGAAGTCACAGTTTCGGCCTGAAAATACTAGAACTTTCTCCTTCACTAAAGATGATGAACAAGAAGTGCAAATCCCTATGATGTACCAACAAGGAGAATTCTATTATGGTATGGCTCCTTTGATTTCTAGATCATTCTTCTTGTGGCATGTTAGAAATCCTTTTTACTCACACTCCTCGTCAACGCAATTGGGACAGCAGTTCAATATTCTTAGCTGTATTTTCAGATGCCTGCAATGAGATTCAGAGAGGATTTTAGAGCCACTGACAGTTTTCCAAGGCACTTCTTTAATTTTATACAACCAGTCACATGGTCCACGTTAAATAGCTCACAATGTGCAAATAAATTCTTTGTGTTGATTTTTATCGATATGAGTTGCCAAAGACTAGATTAGATTAGAACTCCTATCACTCATTGAATTACACAACTAACTAGAAACATTCTTCCTACAGAAAAATTGGTATTTCTATGTTATTACTTTTTAAAAAAATTGTTATTTGTTCTGGGGCTTGAACTCAGTGCCTGGAACTTTTGGTTGGCTTTTTCTCAAGGCTGATTTTCTATACCTCTAGATGTTCTGAATTGAATTGCAATAATTTGTCAAGTCATAATCATAAATGTAATTGTAAGCCAGGTGTATGTTATAACTAATAGTTCATTCCATTTTAAAAAGTACTATACGACAGATATCTGTTGCTCACATCTGTTATCCTAGCTACTCAGGGCTCTGAGAACTGAAGTTCACGGTTTGAAGCCAGTCCAGGCAGGAATATCCATTAAAAACTTTACCTCCAATTAAGCATAAATAAAGCCAGAAGTGAAGCTGTAGCTCAAGTGGTAGGGAGCGTTCCTCAAGCACAAAACCTCAAAGACAGCTCTGGGTTCAAGCCCCTAAGCCAGCACACACACACACACACACACACACACACACACACAGTATATTAAAAGATGATAATCACACTGCTCAAGTTAACAGTCAAAGCATTACTATGGAAACCAAAGTGTTTACTGTGATATAGAAAAAAAGCCAATTTGTTCTAGGAAAATATCCATAAGAACATTTTATATATGTGTGTGTATGAATATATATACACATTCATAATTTGGCTAAATTCACAAAACATGAAGCAAATTACCTTACTGATTTAATGAAATAGTTTGAATTTGGGGGGAATTTTGGCCAGCCCTGGGGCTTGAACTCAGGGCTTGGGCACTGTCCTTGAATTTTCTCAAGGCTAGAGATCTACCAGTAGAGTGACAGCACCATTTCAGGCTTTTTCTGTGTGTGTGGCAACAAGGAATCAAACCCAGGGCTCTGTGCATGTAGGCAAGCACTCTACCACTAGGCCAAACTCTCGTCCCAGTTTGAGATCTGAATCATCACAGATTCTTTGGACCAATACTGAAGGATGCTGAGATTTCATTTTATCTGTGCAACCCTGGCCTTGAACCCCATGATATTGGAGCACCAAATGTCATTGGACAATGTTATTTACATCCAGCTTGGAGCCAGGACTAGATTTTTCATCATTCCAGATGATCTGCTTTAAATAAACTGAATGAATTTACTAGCTATGTCCTTTGCCATACAAAAGCTCTGCAGTTTAATGCAGTCCCACTTATCCAGCCTTGCTCTGATTTGTTGTGATTCTTGGTCCTTATTAATAAAGTTTCGACCTGTGCCAAGGAGGCCTAGTGTATCTCCTATTCCTTCTTGTAAAGTTTTCAGTGTGTCAGCTTTTACCTCCAGGTCTTTGATCCATTTAGAGTTAATTCTAGTGCAGGGTGACAAAGAAAGATCCAACTTTAGTTTTCTGCAGGTGCTTAACCAGTTCTGCCAGCACAACTGGTTGAAGAGGCTATCTTTCCTCCATTCTATTTTTTTTTTGCTCCCTTGTCAAAGATTAGGTGGCCATAGGTCTGTGGTTTAATATCTGGGTCCTCAGTTCTATTCCATTGGTCTTCAGGCCTGTTCTTGTGCCAGTACCAAGCTGTTTTGATAATTATAGCTCTGTAATAGAGTCTAAAGTTTGGAATTGAAATTCCTCCTGCGCTGTTCTTTCTGCTAAGAAGTGTTTTTGCTATACGGGGTCTTTTATTATTCCATATGAAATTTTGGATTGCCTCTTCTATTTGAAGCCTACAGAGTGGGAGAAGATCTTCACCAAGCATACAGCGGACAAAGGTCTCATATCTAAAATATATCAACAGCTCAAAAAATTGAATCACTCCAAAACTAATCTCCAAAGTAACAACCGTCCCATTAAAAAATGGGCCAAAGACTTAAAGAGAGTCTTCTCTGAAGAAGAAACAAAAATGGCCTATGGACACATGAAGAAATGCTCAACATCTTTGGTCATAAAAGAAATGCAAATCAAAACAACGCTAAGATTCTACCTCACTCCAGTTAGAATGGCCAGGATCAAGAAAACTAATAACAACAGATGCTGGAGGGGATGTGGCCAGGAGGGATCACTACTACACTGTTGGTGGGAGTGCAAACTCGTTCAACCACTATGGAAAGCAGTGTGGCAGTGCCTCAAAAGACTAAACATAGAACTCCCCTATGACCCAGCAATTCCACTACTAGGCATTTACCCAACTGTCCAGAAACAAGGACATACTAAATCCACTAGCACAATGATGTTCATTGCAGCATTATTCACCATAGCAAAGATATGGAACCAACCTAGAAGTCCCTCAGTTGATGAGTGGATCAACAAGTTGTGGTATTTGTACACAATGGAATTCTATGCTGCTGTCAGAAAAAAATGACATCGACCCATTTTGTTAGGAAATGGAAAGACTTAGAAAAAATCATAGTAAGTGAAGTAAGCCAGACTCAAAGGAAGATAGGCTAAATGGTTTCCCTCATTTGTTATAATCAGTAGAAACCTTGGGCTCTCATAGCAGAGATTTGCAATAGAGCAAAACCTTGATACATAAGGCCATATAGTATGAAGCTAATTGAAAGGGCCTCCAGGATATTGAAACAAAAGCCATATAATGAATGATTGTTGTCCTTAATGTACTATGCTATCTCTCATCTCTTTTGCTGTCCCTTGGTTATATCATATTGTTATAGTATCTCACTTTGTTATCTGATATATTGGATATATTTGTATTTGGTTATTTGAAATTGGATAGGGAAGGGGGAAAACCAAGATGGGGGGGTGTGGGGGAGGGTAGTGGGGACCAAGACATGTGAAAGGGTATCAATGTATGGGAATTAATGCACCTTCTATCTGACAATTACAAGAAAAATATTTTAAAAATAAATAAACTGAATTATCTCACTTAAAAATAAATGTTTCAGCAAGGTGCTAGTGTCTCATGCCTATAAACCTAGCTACTGAGGAGGCTGAGATCTGAGGATTGTGGTTCAAAGCCAACCCAGGCAGGAAAGTCTGTGAGACTCTTCTCTCCAAGTAACTACAGAAAAATCCAGAAGTGGCATTGTGGCTCAAGTGGTAGAGTCCTAGCTTTGAGCAGAAGAGCTCAGGGACAACATCCAGGCCCAGAGTTCAAGTCCTTTCTTTCCAGAGCATGCTCTCTCTCTTTTATGGTCCTGGGGCCTGGTTGCTGTCCCTGAGCTACCTTTAGTCAAGGCTAGCTCTCTGTCACTTGAGACACAGTGCCATTTCGGGTCTTTTCAGGGGTTACCTGGAAATAAGAGTCTCATGCACATTACTGCTTGGATTGGCCATGATCCTCAGATCTCTGCCTCCTGGGCCACTTAAGATTATAGGTGTGAGCCACCGGCACCTGGCTTAGAGCTCATTTTTAGATGTTTGAATTCCGTGTTTTCTGTAAACTATTTCCAGTACAACTTATTACAAATTTAAACATTAAAAAATCTTTAATTTGGGTCTTTTTTGTGATTCTCTCTTTTCAGGAGAATTCAGTGATGGCTCCAATGAAGCTGGTGGAATCTACCAAGTCCTAGAAATTCCATATGAAACGAATGATCTGAGTATGATGCTGATACTATCCAGACAGGAAGTTCCGCTGGCTGCTCTAGAGCCCTTGCTCAAAGCACAGTTGATTGAAGAATGGGCAAACTCTGTGAAGAAGCAAAAAGTGGAAGTCTACCTACCTAGGTGAGAGGCTCCTACCGGATCCTGCCCACAGTACAAAGGAAGGAAGGCCTCAGAAACTCTCTTGGCACTGTGTGTGTGTGTGTGTGTGTGTGTGTGTGTGTGTGTGTGTGTGTGTGACTGGGGCTTGATCTCAAGGACTCACATTTGTGAGGCAAGCACTCTACCAACCATGCTTGAACCACCTCTTCAACCATTTTGCTTCTGCTGGGAACACAGGTATACACAAAGCTTGTTGACCAGTTGCCCAATCTGACCATTGTGATCCAATGGACTCCACATTCTGCTATTTCAAGCTCAGTGTACCCAACTCCTTTTCCTCTACTTCCTTCCATTCTTCTTTCTAATTATTCTTCCCTACTCATGTGGTCCCTCCCCCGGGCACAGGTTACTCATGGAGGCACTCAGTTCTATGTATCTAAACCTACATGTAGTGTTTAGATATGGTTCAAATTTCCTAGGCTTGTTGCAGAGTTTTCAAGCACTACTCTGAGTATCATCCACCCTGATATTCTTCTCTATTTTATTACTGAAGTTGAATGTGGCTGGAGACAAAACAATCTCTGGCATTGCAAGAAGAACTATAAGCAAATCAGAGTGCTCCGTGTTGCCATACATAAATAATAAACAACAATGATGATAATAAATAAGCAATAAGAAGCAAAGTGATCCTTGTGACTGAAAGAGTAACAGCTATGTAAGGCCTTTACTATTCCAGCTACTATTCACTTCTTCAGCCCTACCTCTGCCCACCAACATATCGTAACCGGAGCTATCCATTTTCTTCTAGTTAGGCCATATGCCTCATCCTCTTTTTATGCCTCCAAGTCTCCATTTCCATTTTCTAAAAATTTCCTCCCCACATTCCTTTATAAGATGTTGGTTTCTTAGTCCTGTGGCCAGTTCTGACATCAGGTCCACTAGTCAGCCTTCTGTGAATGGTCTGATGGAGCAGGTGATGCTACTGGTATCTCATCTTTGCCCCTTCTTGCATCCCACAGTCGCAGTACCAGTTGTGAGTCTTGCTTTGGTTTTGTGAGCCTCTCTTCTCCTCCACCATGGGTGCACAGCAAGTATTCTAAAAATGAAATCAAACCGAAGATATTTATTTTGCCGTTAAGACCTTAACGCCTAGAAGCAAAGCTACATCAGATAGCACATACATATTCATAAACATAATGCATACATTTAAGCTAGAAAACAAGACTAATCTGTTTATCTATTCTCACACTCATTCCAAATCAAGAAGTGTTCAAATATGATTAGTTGCATGAGCATTCAGAGGTAATAAAGGATTAATAATAACACTGAATTATTAAAAAGTCATTAACTCTATTGTATGTATTCTAATTTTAGGAATTGTTATTTAGCAATTCTATCATGCAAATGCTAAGGTTTTCCAGGCTTACCAGATAGTTTGCTTATTTAATTAAGGAGATTTTTATGGAACCGTACGTATTTTGGCTTGAAACTTATGTCATGTTATATATTCACAACAGCCATACATAATGCATAACAAGCATTTCTTAGTCTGTTACAGAAATTATGGTAATCATAACCCAATGCCTCATGTTTTCTTTTGGGCTAGGATAATTAGCAGCTTCCATGATAATACATTTATACACAAGGATTCCACTGTAAATGTGTTTTCAAGAAGTAGTCAATGAATGGCTAATAAATTAAGTCAATTTATAAATATAGTATTAGATTTTACATAATATGTGACTAGTGTGTCATAAAGCTAACACTAATAATATTGGACTTAATTAATTTGATACGGAATTTAAATTACTATCTAAGTCAGATCTAAACTACTTGCAAACTATTTAGTCCATTTTCATCCTTTCCTTGGTGATCTTTTATCCTTGACTTTGTATTTTTCTTACATTTTGTAGGAGAATCCTTTCAAAACTCAATACAGTGTTAATGCATCCCTGGTTGAATCCCATAAGCCAACAGCCACATCTCTAAGACCTTCAGTTCTGTGATAATGTAAAGTGGTTTTGGAGTATTTTAGCAGGCTTCTAAATGAATACTTAAGAAGTATCATGTATTTTTATTCACCCATGTTCTCTAGAAAAATGCAATCTCGGAGTCCTATCCACCAAGAAATTGATCATCGCAGCAGAAGAAAGTTAAAATTTCATTTTCTGAGAGATACTCTTCAATTATGAAATAGTTTAGCTCAAGTCCTTTTATTAATGCCTGTTACTAAACTGGGCACAGCTAATTACTATGTCTCCATCTTCCTAGGAGTTTAATGAACTCTCAGATGGCTAATGTAAGTGGGAGGCTAAATATCTCCATGAGATAAATTTAGTTTCCCTTTTTAACACATTGACTGATTTCAAATACTGGTATGTTATCATAGTCAGTGGGGGAACTATCCACTCTCTCCATGATATTGCACTTTATAAATGTTGAAGGAAGGCAATGGATTATGTGACCCAGTTTTAGAAAAGGTAAAGATGTTTCTAATGACTGGATTTACCCAACTATATGTGTTTAATGGGATATTTAATTTCATTCATGTAGAAATAGTATTCTGAAAATGCAAATTTGCATTTCTGAAACGATTTCACCACATCCCTGTCCTGCCTGCTCCTGCTTTTACTTACACTTATACTAGATTATGTACACAGAGCTTTTAAATGTCATCCTAAAGATTTATATGGTAGATAGGGCATTTGGGGTACTTTTTAGTTAAAGAGACCTTAATAAATGCATGAATACATAATAGCATATATGCTTCCAAATATATTCTCTGAGTCATTCTATATTTTTCTAAGCATTCCCCTTTGAGATGTATACCATAGAGCAATTTATTTCACAAACAATGGTTACTTTGGTAAAAAATAAAGTAAAGCCAATCCAATATAAAAATTATGATAAAACTAGTAATTTTATCATTCTTTGGTAGTCATTTATGAATCTATCTTATTTGTTTATGTACATGGAAATGCTGAAATTAATATCCTTGTTCATTCTCTTTGTGCCTGAATCATGTTCATAGCACACATTTACTTCTAGTTCTTCTAAAAGACATCAGAAATAATGTTAACAAAACATTAAGGCATTTGGACTAAGTTCATTTAAAGACATAACCTATAGCCTAAAAACATATATGTCATCTGCACTGAGGATAACTATGTGAATCAATGTCAGAAAAAAAGGTGCCATTCCATACTAACCAATCTGGCTTATGGTGGAAACCATTTTTATAAAGTTAAGATTTCATTGATGGCCACTCTGCTTAATGTTTTGTTTTTCTTATAACATCGACAGACATCTGTGCATAATCAGTCACAGTCCATTAAAGCAAAAAATGAAAAGCCATAATTATTGTCAGAGAAAGCCTTATTGTAATTGAAAAAGCTTACCGTTTTTAAGATGTAGTATCTAATGCATTTTCATTGGTAAGTGTTTTTTCTATGATGAACTCATAAGAATGGGATTATTTATGTTGTGGGTATTAACAGACACATAACTTCAGGTGCATTTTAATATGCTAATTTTAATGAATTGAAATGCAGCATGTATTAGTTGGCTATCAGAACTTGGCTCTTCTGTAACATTGATCCATTTGGGCAGGAAATAAATGAACAGCAAGAATCAGCCAAGATATGAAGAAGAAAATTAAATACTTTGGGAGAATTCATGATTAGTTGCTGACACCTTGAAAAATGATACAGATTTCATACTGGGTTAAAAGAATTTGAAGAGTTTTGCAATTTTTATATAGTAAAAAATTTAATTAAAAATTTGAAACTGTATCAAATGTTTTTTAACTTATGAATTTAAATGTCATTATCTCATGTCATTATTCTGTTTTCCTGCATTTCTTTTATTATAACCAAAGTTTTCTTTCAGTCAAAAGCCAGTTTTAGCCTAATTTCCCCTCTATAAAGTAGACCTTTACAATAAAGATATTTAACCTTTACCCTTATTCTAGGTAAGAAAGTATAACTAAATATTCCACTCTCCCTACCCTCTATGTTTTCTAGGTTCACAGTGGAACAAGAAATTGATTTAAAAGACATTTTGAAGGCCCTTGGAGTAAATGAAATTTTCTTAAAAAATGCAAACTTGACAGGCCTGTCTGGTAAGAAATACATGCCAACACTGAAAAAAATGTTATTTCATGAAAGCTTTTAAAAATGACAACATTTCTGTTTGCTGTGGAGTTCTGAGGTAGAATCTAGTTATCATTTGCCAAATAAATCTAGCAAGAAGTATATTTAACTTCAATAAGAAAAGCTATAAATAACATTGATATAATAACATTAAGTTTGTAATAACTGGTCCATGTCTTATCTTTGATAAAGTATGTTCTTCTGAAATCTTATCTTAAATGACTTTGAATTCTCCATCCACATCTGTCATAATGTTTTGTAGAGTATATAATCAATAAATGTGTTGATTGAACATCTCAATATATTACACTATAATAAATCATATGGGAAAGAAAGTAGCAAGAGAAGATAGAGTGTCCCCTGCCATAGAAACAGACAAGCTTTTAAAAAAAAGAATAAAGAATACATAGCAAGATAAGATAAACTATTTTTTTTTATCTTCAACCAAAACAAAGGTTTTGAAGAAGTAGCTTGAAAGCATACTGGTACATTGGATATTGAGTAATTTATTTTAGCTACGCCCCCATCCAGTTGAATTATTGGATTCAGCCAGTTGAATTATTGGATTCAGGTGCATTGATTTATTTGGAGAGAAAGATTCATAAAATGTAAAAACATTAAAGCATTTAGAACTTTTAAAATGCTTTTGGGTATGTTCTTAAGTGGTTAACACTCAAGCAATTTATCACAGATGAAAGACCACTTAAGACCTAAGTAAGTTTATATAATGATTACTATTTCTGTGGAACAGAGAAAAAAAGTAGAATCTATTTTCTAATAAAACAAAGCAGATATAGATTAAGATAAAAGAAGCTCAACCTGTAAGACTCCTTATGTGCAATTTTATTGAACCTGATTCCCTAACTAGAGAGGACTGGCACGGGCATAGTTTCCTGTGCCACAGGAGAATTTATTGTCCTCTCCTAAATGAGTAGCCTAGAGCAAATCAACTTGATAGAACGTCCTTCGCTTTTAAAATTATTTATGTGTGTACATGTGCATTTATGTGCACATGTATACTTGTGTGTATGTATTCTTGTGAGCATGAAATGTGAGCATGGAAGGGAGAGAGACAGAGACAGAGAGAGATACAGAGAGAGAGAGAGAGAGACAGAGACAGAGAGACAGAGAGAGAGACAGAGAGAGAGAGAGACAGAGAGAGAGGGAGAGAGAGGGAGAAATAAAACTTTAAAAAATTGCAAAGAACTGTGTAATCCCTGCCTTTCTAGATTGGGGACAGGGCAGGTTGTGTTCTGAATAGCACTCAGCTTCCAGCAATGTGTTGATACTGATGCATTTGGTACCACATCTTCTAGCTCTCATATAGAGAACTTATGCCCTAAGCACTAATAGAGCTTTGCTAAATGTCTACTATATAAATGGTTCTGTCCACACAAGAGAAATGGAATTTTCCGGGGTAAATGTTTTCTGAGCTTATACCCAAGTTTCCAGGGCTCCAGGTCTTCTCTGGGACTGTCAAGAAAGTAGAACTGGTGAATATTCTAAAGGTCATATGGTACCAATAAATATACTCATAGTTGAAACTGAGTTGAAGCATAATTTAACGTTGTAATGCTTCCTTCCTTCCAAATGGATAGCCCACCTTGCCATACTGGCTGAATTCCAAGAAGAAAATTACATTGTGCTCTTTATTTTTTTTAACATAACTATCTTTTCACTTTGGTTAGTGATTTTTTTGTTGTCTCACATAAATGTTCAGGCATTTACTTGACCCTAAATATAATTCCTGCTGAGAGTAATATGCAATAGCGAAGTGATTATTGTGGTCAGTGTAACATAATTTTTGACATATTTGGAAAATTTATAAGGTAATATTTAATTGTCAGTGCTGTGTGCACAAGAGTGGCTATAAATTTATATTATAAATACAAATGGTTTGGAGATTTGGAATCTTCCAAAATTCATCTTCCCAAAAATTCATATACACTGCATGCAAAGTATCAATTAGTTTGATCAAACTGGAATGGAAATGAGATATATCTGTGTCCTGTTTATGGCTGAATTCCTGGTTGCTGGCCCAGTGCCTCAGACAGAGTGAACCCACCATGTATATACTAACCAGATAATAATAGTGCTGGAGAGAAGGGAAGAATTTAGAGGGGGGATCCACCTTCTTCATCTCATTGCTTGAACTATTTGACCTCTTAAAACACCAGCTGAGAATCCAGAATTACACATTCTTAAACCATGCAGTTGTAGCTTTCACCATGGAAGATGGAAAGCAGGGAATTCTTTGATTCTTGAATGATTAGCTTTCCCTGAGTGTTAGTAGCTCTTGGCATGCCAACTGGACACCATATGCTCTGGGATTCATTTTTGCATGGCTAGGGTTTTTGCTACTACTAATGACATGCAAACCCTGATGACTAAATTTCCTGTCATGTTTAACATTTACGTATACACAAAGTAGCGGGTTGTGTGAGCAAAAGTGCTGGCAGAAAAGAAATGAAGAAATGATCAGAATATTATGCCTGACCTGAAGGAACATGAAGGATTTATGAGGAGATAAATGTAATGGCTGGATTTCACATTCAGAAGACTGGTGAAATGTCTCATTGGAACAATGCTTCTTGACAAGCACAATTTTGTCCCAACCGTGCCTTTCACCCCAGAGAACTTATGGCAATACCTGGAGACAATTTATGTGGTCACCACCAGGAATGCTATTGGTACCCAACAGTGGAGATCAGAGTTACCTCTCCACATCTATCATGCACCAGTCCACCCCCCCACACACAACAAAGGAAAACCCCATCCCAAATGTTAACAGCAAAAGAAGAGAGAACCCCTACATTAGAAGAGGCAGCAATTCATTCCACGCCTGGGGAGGCCACAGAGGCCACAGCTCCCTCCAGCCTTTCTTGGTGGCTGGTTCTGAACAGGGAAGACTTGGGCTCGAGCCATTCTGCACACCCACCGGGTCTCCATGTCACATCTCTGTATCTCCCTATCATGATATAATCACTCTCTCCTGAAATCCTTCCTGAAAGGAGCTCAGAATCGCTCCCCCTGTCACTCCCATTACACCCACCAGAAATAATCACTCAGTACGTGCTCCATATTTTGTTCCTTTTTCTGTTTACAACCACTGTCGTCTGTGGGAATTTCATCTCATAGAGACTGACCCTCCAGCACCTTGATGTCCTTTCCTGTTTATCTAGGAGGGAAATGATTTAAGATTGAGATGGTCAGGGTGTGTGTGAATTCTTCCTCTCCATTTGGCATCCAGTTCTTTTGATACTGGATCCTGTTACCATAAAACACTGTAACGATGCAGGCAATGCACATAAAATAGAGGGAGTGCAGAAAGTGGGTTTCATCTCAGGCTCTGTTTAAAATGCTCACCTGTGTGCAGCAGTGATCCGGTTATTGAGTAAGACTATTTTTGTAATGGAAATGAACGACTGTCGGCATTTGGATTAATGAATAATCCCCATCAAAGGTGTAAGGTGCAGAGTATTAAATCCTTCTGCAAAAGCACCAGCTTTAATAAAGGAGCCAACAAAATAAAAGGATTGAAAAGACACAGAGAAAGCTACATTCAGGGTAGAGCCGAGGGCTGTAGATAGATGGCAGCTAGGCCCTTCAGTCTTGCCCTTGTTTGATCTCTTTCTCCTTGCACCTGTATGCCAGAGGGCTCCTTTTTCATCCACCGCCACCATTCCTATTCTGCATCGGCTTACTTGCCGGGACTACTGCAATAGCCACTCAACTGGATCTTCCATCTCCACCTATGTTCTCGTTCAGTTTTCCCGTGACACTGCTGTTACTGCTATCTTCTAAAGTGGAAACACCCACGGTCCATTATTTTATGACCTTGGTCTCAGCTTTCCTAGGAGACCTTTTGTCCAAGTCTCCTCTTCTTTGTTCCAATGACCCATCAGTACAGTGCCTTATCTTGTTTTCTAGTTCATGGCCATACCCAGAAATTGGGGTCATCAATAGATTTTGTTTTATTGTCCTTTCACATATGACTGCTTTCCCTTTTATTTCCCCACATGGTGCCCGGAGCATCAGCAGGGTCTGGTACATAGTTGCTGTGCAGTACAGGAACAAACATACAAACAAAACAACCAATGGGTGGTAATCTGCTGCTTCTCCCAGAAAACCAACCCAGAGAAGCAAATAAATGGTATTCCTACGTGGTAGCAGTTGAGTTCCAGAATGTTTTTTAAATCGCCTGGGTGGGCTCATAGTGGCAATCGCTGTCCCAACTGAAGCACAGAGGCACTGCTGCTGCCACAAAGGAAGCAACGGCCTAGACTAATGCACAGTGACCAGCCACCCTGCCAGCCTTCTCCTAACCCTGGCACCCTCCTCGACACCATATGTGGAAGAGGAGAAGCATTGCTCAGTGAAATTTAAAAGGAAGGAAAGAGAAGGAGAGATGGAAGGAAGAAGGAAGGAAGGAAGGAAGGGAAGGTGGGAGGGAGGGAAGGAGGGAAAGAAGGAAGGAAGGAAAGAACCAAGGAAGGAAGGAAGGAAGAAAGGAAAAGAAAAATCTTGAAGAGCAGAGACCCAGGGAAGAATGGCAGCTGAGATGTGAAGGTAGTCTGTGGGAGAATTCTGCCTTGCTTGGGAGAAGTCTTTGCTTCATTAGACCTTTCAACTGATGAATGAAGCCAATCCATTCCCTGTGAGGGCAATTTACTTTATTCAAACTCCTCAGATTTAAATGTTAATCTCATTCCAAAACATCTTTATAACAATACTCAGAACAATGTTTGAGCAAATATCTGCACCCTATGACCCAGGAAAGTTGCTAAGAAATTCATCTTCTCTTCTTTTAATATGTTAATTAACATTAATTAGTTATACAAAGGTGTTCATTTGGACAATCCATGTATAAATGTAATGTATCTTGATCAGATTCACTTTTCTCATCATTTTCATTTATCTCTTCTCTTCCTTCCCAAACCAGTCACAATAAGATCCACTGCTCCATTTTCATACACATTCTTTCATCCTCTCTCCATTCATTCTCCTCCCTACTAGTACATTATGGAACTTTGTGTGTGTGCGTGTGTGTGTGCTCATTCCTGTCATTCTTTTTTTGTTTTGTTTAAGAAGAATCAACTTAACCACATAACAAAGTCTTGGTGGGTAATTCTTTAAAATATAAATACAAGACAAACAATAACCGTAAATATAAAGGCAGTCTTAAAGATAGTAGAATCTTGTTACTAAAAATGAGTTCCTTCTTCCAATTGTGGGGTAACACATTTGTGATCCACAGATAAGTCCATAAACTAGAACAGAATAGAACCTCATTTCTGAAAGAAGCTACAAGTCAATTCCATTTTTCTTTGTCAAGGACATACACATTTTTGCAATGATTACAAAGTTAAAAAATAGTAATTTAGATCCAGGAGTTTGGCCTAGTGGTAGAGTGCTTGCCTAGCATGCATGAAGACCCGGGTTTGATTCCTCGGTACCACATACATAGAAAAAGCCAGAAATGGTGCTGTGGCTCAAGTGGCTGAGTGCTAGCCTTGAGGAAAAAAGCCCAAGGACAGTGCTCAGGCCCTGCAGTCAAGCCCCAGGACTGGAAAAAAAAATTAGTAATTTAGTTACTTCTAGATTTTTACTGATTTCGTAGTATAATTTTAATTTCACAATTAAAGAACAATATGTAAGATATTTTTAGCTTGAGTTATGGACTAATTTGAAATCCCAACTTAAATCAGAGCTTCTTCTTTTTTCTGGCAATAAAAGAAATAAACAATGGAAAGCTACACATGAAAATGAGAGAGAAAATTAACAAAAGGATTTAAAGTGTGAGGAAATGAAAAGACACAACTTCATCGGTCCTGTTCAATCACAAAATGAAATCTAAAATTATCTCTTGTCTTTGATATCAGTATTTGTGTTTCTCCTACCTCTCCAACCTATTTTCTTATTTTATAATTGGGCTTTAGTAATAGGATACTTATGGAGTTGTACTTGGGGATTTCAGTTCAACATGCCAGTTTGTGGATACAATGCATCTTGCCAGTGTTAGGATCATCTTTCATTTTCTAAAGGCAAATACTTTCTTAGCTCTAATTTTTTCCTCTCTGCAGATAACAAAGATGTATTTCTTTCCAAGGCAATTCACAAATCCTTCCTAGAGGTTAATGAAGAAGGCTCGGAATCTGTTGCTGCAGCAGGTACATACTAACTTGTGTTCCAAAATTCTCTCTCCCCTTCTAGGATTAAATATTTTAAACCATCTTTTGGGAAGGGGGTCAGGAATTGATCAATACCAGGCCCAAACACTGCCTGTAAGCTAGAAGGCCAGAAAATGTACTGGGCCTGCCAGAATTTCGTAATAGGATGGGCAATGTATATTCAAGCCAGGTCACTGTAAGATTCACCTCATTCTATTTTCTCCTTAATGAGGTACTGGGCAGTTTTGTCCCTGGCTGGGAAAACAGAATTTCCCATTGTGTTGCCTGCGTAAGTATTATTTTGTTTGTTTGTTTTTGGCCCCAGTCCTGGGTCTTGAACTCAGAGCCTGGACACTGACCTTGAGCTTTCTCAAGACTAGTCCTCTACCATTTGAGCCACTGTGCTACTTCCAGCTTGTTCTGTTTATGTGGTACTGAGAAATGAAATCCAGGGCTTCATGCATGCTAGGCAAGTACTCTACCACTTAGCCACATTCCCAGTCCATGCTTAAGAATTTTAAATATCTGCCTACTATACACTTTGACATTTTTCCTTCTTCTCTAATTAGTTTCACAAATGGGTTCTTCATTTTGCCAGTGTAAAAGTAAGAGCATAATAGATGATAGATACACTAATTTTTGAAACTTATAATAAATTACAGCAATAAAGCAGTAAATTTTATCGTTTTTAATTGATGTCATAGTCCATGTCCAATGTACCAGGATAAATACCCTGATTTATCTAGACAGTTATGACTTTTCTGGTTAACTGGGAACTATTTTATTATCATGAGTTTTAAAAAATTTGTTTATATTTGCCTCAATCTCCTGGTCAATGATTGACATCAAATTTTAGTAGATATTTTCCACCTTTGGTAATACGTTGACATATTTTCACATATTATTTCTGACTTTACCAGTGATAATACTATTTTCACAAACATGGTAATCCCTGGTATCATGAAACTTCTTGAATCTAGGCTTTTATTCTGGCAACTAAGCAGACTGCATCTAGTGTGTAAGGATATGGGAAGAGTTCAATCTTGCAGCCAAGGGAAGCATGTTGCATCTCTCAGTACTGGATCGCCTCTCTAGCTGCCATCTTTCTGGCCATAGTCCTGGAGCCCTGCTATGCACAAATAACCTCTGCAGACAATAGAAACAGTGACTCAAAAATTTGCTGGACACCAATGGCTTACCCTGTATTCCTAGCTACTCAAGAGTTTGAGATCTGAGCATTTCATGATTTGAAGCCAGCCGGGGCAAAGAAAGCCTGTGAGATTTTTATATCCAATTATACACCAAAAAAGCTGGCCAGAAAGCTGTAGCCCAAGAGTAGAGTGCAAATTTTTTTTTTTTGCCAGTCCTGGGCTTGAGCTCAGGGCCTGAGCACTGTCCTTGGACTTTCTCAAGGCTAGAGCTCTACCACTTGAGCCTCAGTACCACTTCCGGCTTTTTTTCTATGTATGTGGTACCGAGGAATCGAACCTGGGTCTTGATGCATGCTAGGCAAGCACTTTAACCACTAGGCCAAACTCCCGGCCTAGAGTGCAAATTTTAAGAAGAAAAGAGTTAAGGGACAGCTCAGCTCCAGTACCAGAGCGAGAGAGCGAGAGCAAAAGAGAGAGAGAGAGAGAGAGAGAGGGAGGGAGGGAGGGAGGGAGGGAGGGAGGGAGGGAGGGAGAGAGAGAGAGAGAGAGAGAGAGAGAGAGAGAGAGAGAGAGAGAGAGAGAGAGACTCTTCATTTTTCATTTTGCAAGATTTTTCTTTACCTCCTAATTTCAAGATGATTTGATATAAGCACAACTGTTTATCTTGGACCAAGAGTAAATTTTTTCAACACTAGAATAAATTGTACAGTTTTGTTTAATGGAAGAACAGAAATTACATGTTCATATGTGTGTGAGTGTATGTGTGTGTTGTTTGTTCTTTTTGAAGAATCAAGTACAGTGTGAGTATTAGAGGTGCTGGAGTTGATTGGGATACAGTGTAAACATGTGTGGAGACAATAGTGAGTTCCCCCCATGTAAATAATAGAAGTTAATAAAAACTAAAAATGAAAGAATCAAATAGAGACGTTAATATGTGGACAACTCTCTTCTCTGTGAGTCTTAAAACTCTCATTTACTGCAGGTGATTGCCTTTGCATTAGAGGCTAGATAGAGATGGCTTTGAGCAATGAGCCGCACACCCACAAACATGTAATTACTTTCTCTCTACGCTGCAGGAATGATTGCAGTTAGCAGGATGGCTGTGCTGTCTCCCCAAGTGATTCTAGACCATCCATTTCTCTTTCTCATCAGGAACAGGAGAACTGGTGAGTCTGCTCTAGGAACAGAACCTTACTTTTGTAAACCACAAAGGAATTCCCTTCCATATATGAGGGACTTCTCCACAGTAATTATCCCATCATCTCTAGTGTTCAAATGATTCTTTTAAAGAATGAGTCTTATAGTTGGAAGTTTACTTATTGCATGCAATAGGAGAATAAATATTTAATTCTTTCCTTCACCAACGCAGGTTTGATCTTATTCATGGGTCGTGTCATGCATCCGGAAACAATGAATGCAAGGGGACATGATTTCGAGGAACTGTAAATGACTGCGTTTCCATAACGAGGAAAAGATTAACAAAGCACATGACATTCACAGCTGGTATAAACATAGTTAGGATTTGTGTCTTGCCATGTATCTTTAGATAATATTTCAAGTAGCTCTAGATAGAAACAAATATATGGGAATTCTAAGTCAACCTGTCAAAGGAATGTTATCAGAGTTAAAGAAATGGTTTTGTTCCTGTCAATGTGTGTTGTGCTGCTGTGTAAAATAAAAGTACCTATTGAACACATGAGCAGGTGTTTTCCATTTTAGAGATAATGGTAGTAGATAGATAACTTTAGGTGATATTTGGAACCAATGATATTTCTTTAGGCATTGTCATGGTATTTCTGAGCATCTTAAATTCTTTGTCAATGTGCAGAACTGAACCATCAAAGTAAATGAGCATTATACACCTGCATACAATGAGCAATAACATGCGCTGTGAGGCAAGTGGTGCAGGAAAACTCTAGTTGTCATTTGTTTAAGAATCAGTGTGAAAGACAGTATGAGAAGCAAAGGTTCATCTGAAATATTCATCAAGACTTGCCAGGATAAAAACCTAGGGTTATTGATGTGCCATTATTGAACACTGGGCTCCTTTTGCTTATATAAACATAACCAGCATATGTTATGTCAGCGGCGACTTAACATATCACCTTACCGTGTGTGTGTGTGTGTGTGTGTGTGTGTGTGTGTGTTTTGCATCTAGAGGCCAGATCATTAGGCTGACCCCCTGTAGGTTTGTGCAGGTACCTTTTGAAATGTTCATATGAAGATGAATAGCCTAATAACCCACATCTCAGAGCAAATCCCAAAGTTCAAGCAGGCATGAATAGACTAATTATTTAGGGATAGTTACCTTATGGGAGATTAGATAATGAAACAATGGCTTGTGTCAGATCAGTGCTTCTCCAATTTCATGTGTGATGCAGTAACGTGGACATGTAATTACAAATGCAGATTCGTCTTCTGAATGCACTGGAGAGGCCTAGCAGTATAAACTTCTATCAAGTTCCTTTGCTGCTTGGGTATGGACTTGGCTGTCTGTTGCTTTGCTTCTGGAACAACACACTACTTAATTTAAAGTTTGCATGTCTAATAGCTTTTAGAAGCAAAAAAACCAGAAAACGTAATTTTCAGAAAACAAAGATTCAGGGTATTGTGGTAATCTGCATTAATAATGCAATATTCATTTTTTGAACGGTTTGATTCTAAAGTGTTGTTTTCCTAATGCATTTTTCTTGCATATTAAAATACTTGAAATGGATTCTTTAAAAATGAAAATATGGAGACATTAATGGGCAATACCCATACAAGAATTTATGTCTTATCCAAGGATGCAATATTTAACACTGAATCTTTTACAGCTTATGTGTTCAGAAGACTTATAGTTTATTCATAAATCTTAGATTTATTGTAGAATAGTGTTCTTCTTTTTCTTTATAATTTATGTAGGCTGAGTTAACTGATGCTGGTTCAGTATTGTTATTTTGAGTATGTAATATTCCTAATTATTGCATCACTACTTTTTGAGTACTACATATAGTGTTTTATCTGTGTGTTTACCAGATAAATAACTGTATTATCTATAGAAATAATAATGTCCTTGTATAACATGTAGATTTTATTAACTAACCTAAGTTCTACCATACAAAATGTTTATCTTCTAATATATTTCAATACTACATAGGTGCCGTTTAAATGAAAACGAACCTTACTTTGTTATTAGTATGTTTTTGGTATGGTAAGGCAAAATACTTTGAAGTAGTAAGTTTCTCTTCTTCCCCTTTGCTCAAAATGTCTTCAATATTTTCCTTCTTTTGAAAAAGTAGCAGTGTACAGTTCAGTTCCTACTCCATTTAAGGTGAATAATGACACCACACCGACACACACACACACACACACACACACACAGACACACAGACACACACACACACACACACACACAGACACACACACACACACACACACACACAGCATTCAGTTTCAGTTTACACAAGTGGCTTTTTGGTCTTTGTATATATTTTTTGGAGGAGACCAATAATGATTACACAGTTTTTGCTTTATATCTGCAATCACAATTTTACTTTTTTGTGTGCGCCTTTACTACACTCACCTGAATAAAGAATATAATCCTATACTTTTGACATCGCCCTAGTGACTGATTGGTAGAATTAGATCCTAAAGAAATGTTGACTTGTTTACCAGGAGAGGTTGAGTCTATGAAAATAATGGAAATAAAGAGAAAGTATGGCAACGAACGTTATCTCATTCTCATTAAATGGGTATGTTAACCGTAGTTAATCTTTTGATAATCAGTTTCCTGAACATATACTGATAGCTATTTTTCTTATCTAAAAACAGTGGAAATGGCCAGATGCATTTCAAAGATTGACTACAGGTGACTTGTAATGCATTTTTGCTGAGGGTAGGTCTCTGCTGTAATCTTGAGGAAATAAGATGAATCTATAATACACAAAATGTGCTTGTGAAACCCTTTGATTGTTCCTCAGTCTCAGCATCTCCCTCCATCCCTGCACATTGCAGAAGGCATTTGTGTAACACAGACTACAAGGCTCAGCTGAGTCATGTCATTTAAGCACTACCACAGGTTATGGACTCAAAACAATTCATTCCAGAAAAACACCGATGTTGGCGTTTCCTTCCAGGAAAGCTACCCTATTAATATTTTAATACATTTTTTGAAATTTATTGGGATGTAACTAGAAACATTTCCCCAGTTAGATTGAGTTTTAGAACTCAAAGGATATTCCACACCTCAATAAACAAGAAGCCAAATTAGCTCTAATTCCATTCTGATCCCCTTTAAAACATGGTAAGCTTACTTATGGTAGACAAGCATGGTGTCAGAATAAGGAAAGAGCATGTGAAGGTATGTGGTGGGGGGACCCCATCCAGCAACTACAAGTGCGGGACTGTGAGGCTCAGGTTAGTGAAACCTCTTCAGGTCCACTATTAGTCATGTATCAGCAACAAGGATTTAGTTACTTGTGTCTCGAAGCTGAACTAAAAAACCACTCAACCACTTTTCTATCAGGTTGCATGTGTACATATGGTTCTCTCTCTCTCTATATATATATGTATATACATATATACATACATATATATACATATATATATGAAAGTTTGTGGTGTATATGTTTCATGAGAATTTTCTTCTGTGTGTTTGGATTTTCCTTCATGTTTATTTTAATAGCTTACAGTCTACATTGGAGACTTCTCCAAAGTGCTATTAATCAATAAGAGTACTTTTTCCACATCCATCATTTTTTATCGGGGAGTAACTTACTGTTCCCTCTGGCTTTGTGTTTGATGATGTATATTCTAAAGCTGGAGGAAGCAATGTATTTATAACATAATATTCAGATAGAATCTCAGTGCTCGCGTGCTTCCCTGTTGAGCTTCTGACTCACAGTCCCCAATATTTTCAGTAGAGTGAGAATAATTGCAATCTGAAAAACAGACACATGAACATGTCTTTAAGATTTAGATCAATGGTAAGACTAACCAAGAAATATGGAGTCGACAATCTGAAACGGTACAAAATATAAGTCTATTTAGTCATCCTGCTGCTTCAGATACACATATCAAGTTTGTCAGCCTTGAGGCTGTATGTGAACATTTTGCCAGTGTGGAATTGCTTTAAAAATGACTTCTCCACTAAGCCCGACTCTCTAAGAAAACTCATACCCATGGTTTCCTTCTGCAGTAAGACCACCAGGAAGAAGGGCCAGGAAGGAAGACCCACAGACTTTGAGGTGATTCATGTGAAATTCTCACACTGCCTTGGACAGTATTATTTATCAAGCCTTACATTTTCATTATGCCTATGTCATGAGGCACCAGAAAGAAATAGAAAAAAAAGGACAAATTGCAATGTGTCTTTCTTTTCTATCCAGTTTGCAATCTGGAATATTTTGGTTATTTAATGGAATTATTGGTATGTTTGGATTTAAGTCTACTATATTATTACTTCTTTTGTGTGCACCTGCTTTGTTATTCATTCCTTTGCTTACCTTTACTGCTTTCATTAGGAATATCTGAGTATTTTCCTACAGCATGATCTCAATGTATTACCTATTTAATTTTTATTAGTTCTCTGAGTTTCTTGCTGTGGTTGCTTGGGGATTATACAGAAAATTTCTTATTACACTTACTATTAATTTTCTTTTTCTTAGCATTTCTGCTTCATATAGAACGTGGAAACCTTACAACCTTAAAACCTTTAGCTCCTTTACCCCATGTTATATTTTAGCAAATTCATTATGTGTACATACCATGAAAAAATGCTGTCAAGTAATAATCATAGCTTTGGCTTTCAATCATATATATATTTAATAGTTAAGATGACAAAGTCATTTTTTATTCTATTTACTAAAATATGTATCTCCAATATTCCTTTGTTTGTGAAACTTCCAGGTTCTGGCCCTTTTCCCTTAATAAGTTTCCTATAGTATTTCTCCTAGATCTGTTAGTGACAATATTCTTCATTTAAAAATGTTTCCATTTCACTTTTATTCATGAGCAACATTTTGTGGGTTGGCAGTTCCTTTCCTGCAACACTTTAAATATGTTTGTCTATTGGCTCTTAGCTTCCCTGTTTTCTGAAAAGAAATTCTTGGTGATTAAAGTTATTGTCCACAGAACAAAGGAAAGGGTGATGCTGTACAAAAAGAAATGTGCTCATCTCATTTCCTGCAATGAAATAAGTCTTCTGTACATAATCATTATAAGATCAATAAAAATGAATAATAAAAAGTTACTATCACGGTATTTGATGTCTTATTTTTATTGTCTTGCTCTCATGATGTTTTATTTTATTTTACTTTTTAGGTACTGGGATTATCTTTGATTTACCCATATATCTAAGTTTGATTTTCTTTTAGTTTATCTTTAAAATTATTTACATATATAATTAGGAAGTATTCAATCACTATTTTTTCTAATACAACCTTCATCTTAGTATTATTTTTCTCTGTTTCTGAGACTTCAATGACATACATTGTAGACCTTTTAGAATTGTTCCACAGATGCCTGAATCATAGATTTTTTAATGATATTTTTGTTTGTTTTCCAAATTACTACTTAGTGTTGGCCTATGATCAAGTTCATCATTTTTATCATCTTTTATCATAGCTTAGGTGGCCTACTGAGAGTCCATTCTACACCTGGAAGTTGAAAGATTTCCAATATAGTATACTCTGTAAAATCAATTTCTTAATTCACTTCTAATGTTTTTTACATTCTCTAACCATTGCTTCTCAAACTTTCCTGTGAAAATCTTGATAAAATTCTGATTCTGGTTGAATAAGTCTGAAGGTAAGGATTAGAATCCTTTGTTTCTAATATGTTGTGAAGTGGTGCTCATTTTGAGCCAGTGGACCACACTGTGAAGAGAAAAGCTCTTAAGTTACTATCATGAACTTGAACAGGATTTTCTTACTTGTTAATCTTAACAAATTTAAAGCAAGCACAAGTTTACTATGTCCTGATTTGTTCAGCATCATTACAAATTAAGATGATTTCAAAAGTACATCTTCCAGGTATACTCTTTCTTTAATCATAAAAATAGTTCACTTCAACCATTTTCTAAAATGTCACTGAGCCTTTGTTAGGGAGTTAAAAATATTTATAATAGTCACTTCAGAAATTCCATGGCATCTGTGAGAATCTGCTATCATGCAACTGTGTGTACAATTGTTAAGATGTGTAATATTCTTTGTTCATTCGAGACATGATGAATTGCATAAGCTTTATGTCTATTAGGTAAATAAGCCTGCGTATTGCTCTTTCTTTGATTATATTTTCTTATGTCTTTCTTCTTAAGTATTTTTTCTATTTTAATAGAGTATTTCACTGTATGCTTTTGAATTTGCCTTTTGTTTATCCATTGTCAGAAATTCATACATTATATTAAAATTTCCAGTATGGTAAAAACAATAATAATAGTGCCAATTCCAAGCATTTTATTAAAGTTAAAGGAAGTGTATCTTGAATGCTCAGACTTTCTGAGTTATTATTTGTTTATTTGGCTTCATTCTCTACTTTCATTTTAAGGTAGAGATAGTTATGATCAATCTAGATACATTTTATATTGCTATATATAAAGTACCAATGCAGGAAAATATTAGGTTTCTATTCTTTTGTTTAGGGAAAGTATTGGCACCATAAAATATAAGAACAAAATGCAAGTTCACTTCTCAAGTTCTCTAATTTGTGAGTAATTGTTTGTTTTCATTTTTCAATTACATGGACATTTCTAATATTGATGGATGTTAAAAAATCTTTGGAAAAAACATTTTAGATTATTGGTATGTATTTCAAACTTTTACAAATTTTAAAAATAATCATAGAACTGAGAAATATTTAAAAATTCATTTCTTACAAGAAAAAATAAGCTTTCTGCTTTGCATGATTTATGCAAACCTAAAGGATATGATGTTTAGTTCAGCTACTTTATGTCTTGCCAACAAAGTTATTCTTGAAGGAATGATGCATGCTTTGTAAGCACATAAAAATAGCTTGTGAAAAAAAAAATCTTTGTTAAGAAGAAAGAAAGAAATTTCCAAGTCTTTATTTTTTCTCCCCCAGGCCTGTTGCAGGTCTTGAACTCAGCACCTGGGCACACTCCCTGAGCTTCTGTGCTCAGGGCTAGAGCTCTATCACTTGAGTCACTGCTCTACATCCAGTTTTTGTTGTTGTTGTTGTTGTTGTTGTTTTTAATGGTTAATGAAAGATAAGAGTTTCAAGGATTTTTCTATTCTAGATTGCTTCAAACCCTATCCTCAGATCACAGCCTCCTGAGTAGCTAGGATTACAAGCGTGAGCCACCAGCAACCAACTGTTAAAGTCTTCATTATTAACTGCTGTGCTCAAGTTATAGAAGATAATAAAGCATTAGTAATCCAGTCACTAAAGTTGGATAATGTTGGTTCTGGTTTCTGACTTTACTGAGAAAAGGGTCTTTTTTTGAAATAAAAAATGATTCCAAACAAAACTCAATCCTTGTTGAGATCCACTCTTCATTATATGTTAGATAAAGATGCACTTTCTTTCTTCATGAAATCTGTAGAGTTACTGTCTCTTGGGAGGAAAATCTGGTGACATTCACAAAATGGTTTGTCGCAGTCACCAGCCTCTCTGACACAGACAGGTGGTGTTTGATTTTTCTCGGTTTTCTGAAGGCTTTGTCATCATCCACAAATATATAAATCTGACATTTGTTCCTACAGGTGAGCTGTTATTCAAGGTGAAAATGATGGATGGAAAGGGAATTCTGTTCCCTGTCTTCAGTTGAGTTACCTCCTCTTCTGTATTTTCGCATACATATAACAGCATACTTATGGGGAAATGTGGGTTTTGAGATGAGACAGAAGTGCAGGGAAGCCCTAGCTGTGTCTGTGTCTGTCCTTGGAACAAGTTCTTTATTTCCTGCTGATTTGTTCCAATAGTAGCATTTGCTTCGTAGGATCACAAACCTAGGACTCAATGATAGAATCAGATGATTATTTCATTGTACAAGAGTTTGGCACATTCTACCAACTTAATACCATCAAATACATTGGTTTTATCATTAACCTTAGCATGTTCCAACCCTCAAGCAGACCATTTCAAACTTTTAGAAAAATGAAGAGACCAAACCAAGGGCCAGTGGCTCATGCCTATACTCCTAGGTACTCAGGAGGCTGAGATCTGAGGGTCTTAGTTCAAAGTCAGGCCAGGCAGGAAAAGCCATAATACACTTCTATCCAATTAACCACCACCCCCGCAAGAAAAAAAAATGGAAATGAAGCAGTGACTCATACGGTAGAGCACTAGCCTTGAGTAAAAAAACTCAGGGACAGAGCCCAAGCCCTGAGTTCAAGCCCCAGAACAAAAACAAAAAAATGTGTGGGGTGGGGAGAGGAAGGATCAGAGCTATTTATGCAATCATTGGTGGGCACAGTGAACTTGTCTTTAGTATTGTTACTTGTCCATGCATTTATCATGTCAAGTGATTGTTGTTCCTTGGAATTTCAGTCCACATACCAGTTGAAAAAGAAGCACAATAAGCATGTGAGAAAACATCATAAATCTTAGTTACTGTGTAAAACCCTTCCATTGATTTTTTTTTTCTGTAAGATCAAGTGCCAGCTTCAAAAGTTTTAAGTTAGACGTCAATAGTTGGAGCCCTGCGGGTAACAGTTGAAGCAATGTTTGAAAGGTCACCAGAGCTCCTCCTGACAACGGCACACGGGGAAACTGGGCAAGCACACAGCCAGCACTGCACAGGGAGGGGCGGTGAGCTGTGTATACTTTTATGTTAAAATGTAAGTATGATATAGAATAAAATGCATTTATGATCTGTAAGAGAATGCCATCCCTTCCCTCCTTCTCCCCACCTCTCCCAAACCCACCCACACCCTTAAGTTTCATGGTTCCATTTTCCCACATGTACATAGCACCTGACGGCTGCCTTTGGCCACCCTTCTTTTTTTTTTTTTTGCCAATCCTGGGCTTGAGCTCAGGGCCTGAGCAATGTCCTTGGACTTTCTCAAGGCTAGAGCTCTACCACTTGAGCCTCAGCACCATTTCCGGCTTTTTTCTATGTATATGGTACGGAGGAATTGAACCCGGGTCTTCATGCATGCTAGGCAAGCACTCTACCACTAGGCCAAACTCCCAGCCCCTTGGCCACCCTTCTTATTTACTTTCCTTCTTGTGCCTGATCTCTCACACATCCCAGGAGCACACATTTCCACTTCCTGGCATTCAGTTTACTGAAGTATAAATCAGTTGTGGAAGGGAGTTTCACCAGTGCAGTCTTCTCCTGGGCATAGCATACTTCAATATGTTTGCGTATACATGCACACAGAAGTCTAAAGGCAGGTGGAAGGATTTTCGGATGAAATCCAAGTAAGCATTCTACTCAACATCACATCTTATCTAACAGTGGCTTCTCTGCCCTCTCTTGGAGGCACATGAAGTAAAACCGTCTTACAACTGATGTCTTAAATCCAGTGAAATAGCAGATTTCCCGCACCAGATCTAAGAAGGAGCATGCAGAATACAGGGCCAAGAGTGTAGCCTAGTGATAGCAGGCTCACTTACCATACATGAAGCCCTGGTTTCAATTCCTTGGTACCACATACTCAGAAAAAGCTGGAAATGGCACCGTGAGCAAAAAGTGTCCAAGGACAGTGCCCAGACCCTGAGTTCAAGCCCCAGGACTGGCAAAAAAATAAAAATTTTAAAAAATACAGAAAAGAGAACTAATCTCAAAGGGACTACTTTCATTGGCTCTGGAAAGGAATACACAGAAGTTCAAAATCAAAAGGAAAGGAAGCGAGAGAGGGAAGAAGGGAAGAGAAAAGCAGATCTTCACATGCAATGTGAAAATGGGGTTTTCAGCCGAAGGTCTGTACATTTCTTGAGTTAGACCTCACTTGTGCTTCTCTAAGCCAAGAAGTAGGTATGAAGAGCAAAGTGGACAGTACCTGTGCACCGGGGTCCACGTGGGAGGATAGGCATCCTGATGCTACATCTACCTGTCTTCCCCCAAACACACATCAACTAATGTAGTTCCATGGCATTCTTACTTACACCGTACTTCCTAATTAAAGGGATTCTTAGAGGAAGCCAGTAATTATCAGGTCTAAATAAGAGATTGAATTCTGCTCCGAGATTTCTTTCATTTCAATTAAAAAAAAATCTTTCCTCTCTGATGAAATTCTTCTAATTCACTGGATTGAGCCAGTGGCAAAACTCTTAATCTCCTCATCTTTCTGCAGGGGAAGACTTTTAATTTCAAATTTCATTGTCTTTGCTCTTTCCATGGATCAATCCACAATGCATTAATTCCCAGGGCTCTTCATCCATCATATATGAACCGAAGAAAACATTTTTACCATAACTGGTAGCTCCTTTCCTATTTGTGTGTGTGTGAGTTTATGGATGTGGTCCAACACTGGAGCTTAAACTTAAGAACTAACACTCTCACTTAGATTTTATGCTCAAAGCTGGTCCTCTACCATTTGAGTTATACCTCCATTTTTCCTTTCTTGTTTTTGAAAAGCAGTGTACTTCTAACTTAAATTGCTCAGAAATGTTTGCTAGAGGCCTCCATGTCAGGTAGTAATGTCTGAGTTCTTTATCACTGGTGTAATACAACTAAGGGTTAGATGTTTATTAATGTTTTTAACCTGGACAAATGATTTTTTAAAGTTAATGAAACTCCACAAGATGTCACTGTAATCCTAATAAACTATAAAGGTAGTAAGTATTTTTTCCTTTAGCATTTAAAGACTATAGATAGGTAGAAAGAATTTTTCACAATGAGCACATTCTATGTCTGTACAAAACTATCCCAAGGGCACCTTTGAATGGGCCACTTGCTTTCCAGGGTCATTGTCAGAGAACAGAATAAGTATCTCTCACTCTTTTGAAGTCAAATCATCTTCACGGTTCCTGACACATTTACACCTAGGCTATTTCAGATTCAGATCTGAAGTGGAATAATACTTCAGAGTTATTGTAAGGAAAATGTCAAAGTTGAGGAATCCACTCTTTCTACCCATTCTGTTGTCTTGGGTATCTTGAGAGATTTACTTGTCAGCAGAATAGAGTTGAAATGACAAGAAAAACAGATCTTGAGCTGTACAAAATATAAAAAGGAATAAAAAAAATCCTTTGTTAGTTTTGGTAGGTCTTCTGGTCTGAACTCAGGCCTGGGCCTTCTGTTTAAGGCTAGTGCTTTACCACTGTGAGCCACAGCTCTGCATCCAGTTTTCTGGTGTTTAATTGGAGAAAACAGTCAGATCGATTTTTGTGCCTGGGCTGGCTCCATACCATATTCCTTAGTACCAGACTCCTGAGTAGTTAGGATCACAGGTGTGAACCATGGACACCTGACTAACTCCATGAAGTTTTTATTTACAACTAACCATCTAAACACCAGAAGTGAAGGTATGGCTCACAGATGTAGAGCAAAAAAGATCAGTGACAGTGCCCAGATTCTGAATTTAAGCCATATAACTGAGAAGGTGAAAAGAACAACAACAACAAAAAGCAAGGCAATATTAAGAAAAAAACAAAAAGGGAGAGCCTGACAAAGGGTAGAACTGTAGTGTATAATTAACTGACAGATTCTGTCTTGCCTATGCTACAGAAAAGTGAAATTATCCAGGTTTTTGAGTCTCCATCCTGCCCTTGGGTTGATAATGGTGTTGGGAGCATGAAAATGCTGTCATCTGAACATGCTGTGCCAACTGAATAAATGATTTTGCTTTGTCCCTATAAAATAATAAATAAGTAATCATCTCTCTTGTACACACACACACACACACACACACACATAAAATTAAAAGTTCTGTTCCTTTCCTTATTGAAGTTCCTTTCTGACTGGAATCCTGCAGAGAAAACACATACATTACCAGTCAATCTATAATTCTCCAAAAATAGATCCCAAACTCTAATTGTTCTTCCAAGGTTGTTTTAAACCTATATCAGAATAGAGAACATGATTTGTTGCAAACTCTTCCATTTGTGACAGTATGTAAGATAATATTACAGCCAATGTCTTTTGGTTTGAGTTAGAGGGACTGAACAACTTCCATATGAGGATTTGGAGGCAACTTCGCAGGGAGTTTCTTCTGTATGTTTAAACAGGAAGGGCTTAGGAAGAAACACTTCCACAAGCAAATCCTTTTATTCTGGGTATCCAAAACCCTTTGCTTTGTGTTGATCAATGTTCCCTTTACTAGGATTGTTCCATCCTTACTTAACAATTAGCTTGTTCGCACTAGCAATGCACAGTTAAGCAAGACAGGGGGGCTGTCTGCCTCTCCAGGCGCTTGGTTTCTGGTTGAAGGAGGATCCCAATTAGCAGGTGATGGTGGGGCAGAGTTCGTGCTCAGATGAAATGGTCTATGCCCCAGGAAGCTGACTGTCGAGCCCATCTGCAATTGAATCCCCAACAGAACACAACTAAGTCATTGTGTGGTGGGGGCAGGGTGGGGGGGAGAGGGTGGAAGCAGGAACTGTTTTTCTATTTATAAGGTTGATTTCTCCAAGAAATCTGGCTCAAAGAAAGCTTGCTCTAATGCGTGCTTTCCAATTATTGTTTTTAGTTAGATAAAGTCACCTGAATAAGGCAAAATATTGCTCATCATTAAAATGAGAGGAGATATGTAAGAAATTATTCACTTGAAGATAGAGAACATTTATAAACAGCAATGTGGCTACACAATCATATTGAATTGAATGCTCTGTTGCATCTACACATAATCGGTTACAAGAAGATGCTTACTTATTGATCCATTATTCTGTACAAAAGAAAAAATTAAATTTAAATAATCACTTTAAGGTGCAAAAAAGTTGTAACAAAGGCCCACTTTTCATCCTGTGGGCGGCTAGTTTTCTCACAATAGCAGAGAATTTCCAAACACTCCTAATGTAGTTTCCTCCCTTAAGGATAATGATTTTTCCCCTGTGGTAGGCTCTATCTTCAGCACCCTGTGACCAACCAGAATGCAAATGACAAACTATTAGTCATTGCCATTGGAGACCAACAAAAGGAGGTTGACACAGCATGGGCAACAGAAAGCTTTCTTAGCTACTACACCATGGTGAGAGTTGGTGAGTGGTAAGTAGTTCATACCCTGGACAGACATGTGGTCACTGGTGGAGTATTGACCTAGCTGTTGATAGGAGGAAACAAGCCCCTGGTTCTCCAAGTTAACATATCCTTTCAAGTTAACATATCCATTTATGTGTAAAAATGCATATTTCTGTGAAATAAATTTTTTATTATCGTCAAATAGTTGTTCAAAAAAGTTTCACAAAACAGTCTATTAGTACAATGTATCTTGATTAATGTTACTCCTTTCAACATTCTCACCCACCCCTTCCAAAGCCACCCCTCCCCTCACTGCTCTTAATTTTGCAGGTTATTCTTGACTGCATTTTCCCCACCCTTCTCCTCTTCATTCCTCAACTCCTTTCCCCCTGAAGCCACACAATCCTTCACAAATACCAGCTTCCTGGTATTTCTTTTGTTAACTTGTACTTTTGCCTTGCCAAGGAATTATATAATATGAAATTCTCCTGTGAATCTACCATATGTATTTACAGACAATTGCATACCAGCCAATATATTTACTTGTAAGTTTATAAGCTAAATCTAGCTTCCACATATAATGGAAAATAAGCATGCTTTGTCTCCCCGGGCCTCATGTACTTCAATACCTTTCCAGTTCCTTATAAATGGACCTTATCATTCTTTGTCATGGATGGGTAAAATTGCATTCTGAAATGTAGCTTGATGAGTTGCAGTGCTTCCACCCTCCTCCTCCTCCTCCTCCTCCTCAACCTCTTTCTTTCTCTCTCTCCTCTCTCTCTCACTCTCTTTCTCCCCCATCTCTCCTCACTTCTCCACTGCCCTCATTCAGTTTTCACGAATGTACATGGAATGTTACAATTTTGTCCACTCACCATTCCTGTTCCCTGCCATCTACCTCCTTGTCCCTCAGCCACATTTCCCCTCAGACTAGGTGGATTTTGCTTTTTATAAACTGTTTTCTCCTTCTTCAAAGGAGTTTAACACCATGGAAACCTACCTCTGCATACAGCACACTTTAGTCATTGTGCATCTCTGCCTGTGACCCCATGAGTGTTTCTCTACTGTAGTTCTAACCTCCATACATAGACAAAACATCTGTCCTTGTCTCTCTGAGCCTTATTTCCCTTGGGATAATTTAATGTAAGCAGTCATTTCTGTGAAACTGTGCTCCTGAAGAATTTGTATAATTGGAAAATAATTATAAAGGGTGATGAAAAGAACCTGATAGCTCTTAGAAAGGAAGAGTCAGGACCAAAACAAACAAAAACTGGCAATGAGGTTAAGTCTATACTTCCATTTCCTTCGGAGGTGGAGAACCAAGGAGCTCTGTGCAAGGCCAGCTCCAGCTACCTCTGTGCAAAATAAGCCTAGGGGCAGGGCCTAGGCACTGAGTTCAAGCCTGGGACAAGGACACACACAAATACTAGACATACTGAACACTATTAAACTCTGTGGGTGCATAAAGAAGCAAGCAAGTCTGATTTAACCCCTGCCCTCAGTAAGAGAATAGTCAGAAGGAGAGACAGACATATCGGTAGGCTGTTAAGATAAGTGAGATGAAAGTGAGATACAAAGATGATCATACTACCTGTTGAAAGTCATTCAGGTGTCCAGGCACAACTGCTATTCATTGTATGCAATGGAATACATTTTAAAGTACTAGGTACAAAGGAATCTACTAGGCTTTCAACAAATGAAATTTGTAGGTAGCCTTTCCCTTCCTTGGCTGAAGAAGATGCTTCCCATTCTTTTGTATTATTTAAATATATTTGCCTATTATTTCTGATTTTTGACTTAGGGCTTGATTTTTCTCTCATGAAATGAAAATGTTTACTGATCTTTTATAAGCTAACCTACTTTTGAGATATTTATGGCATTCTTATTTCACAGGCATAACAGAAATTAAAACAGTGTTAAAATACTTCAAAAATATAAAGTGCTATTGAAGCTTTAAGTTACAGCACTATGGGTAAGAGAAAAATTGAAAACAATCTTCCAGTTTTTTATTGATTTTTTTTTAATTTTTGGGATAATGTATACAGGGATTACAGTAGGTGCATTACTTCTCACACATTGATACCCCTTCTCATGGCTTTGTTCTCGTTTCCCTCCCTCCACCCCTTCCCAATCATCTTGTTTTTCCTCTTCCCTTTCCTATTTCAAATAAACAAATAAACGTATACACAATATTCCAGGTAACAAAGCCAGATACAGCAACAACATGAAATTAATCATAAGGGGAAAAAAGAGAAGAGAAATAACATAGTGCATTAAGAACAACAATCACACAAGATAAAGCTCTTGTTTCCATATCCTAGAATTCATTTCATTTATTCTCATCCTAAATGACTTATCTACAGAGGTTTTGCTCTATTGCGATCCTCTGCTAGGAGAATCCTGGGTGTGTACTAATTATTACAAATGAGGGAAACCATGGAGCCTATGTTCATTTGGATCTGGCTAACTACATATAATATGACTTTTTCCAAGTTTTTCCATTTTCTTACAAATGGGGCAATGTCATTCTTTCTGATGGCAGCACAGAATTTCTTTGTGTACAAATACCACATCTTCTTGATCCATTCATCTACTAAGGGGCATCTGGGTTGCGTCCATATCTTAGCTATGGTAAATAATGCTGCAAAGAAAATCATTATGCCAATAAGTTTAGTATGCCTTTGTTTCTGGACATTTGGGTAAATGCCAAGTAGTGGGATTGCTGGGTCATAGGGGAGCTCTATGTTTAGCCTTTTGAGGAACTGTCATACTGCTTTCCATAGTGGTTGAAACAGTTTGCACTCTCACCAACAGTGTAGCAGTGATCCCTCCTGACCACATCCCCACCAGCATCTGTTGTTATTAGATTTCTTGATCCTGGCCATTCTAACTGGAGTGAGGTGGAATCTTAGAGTTGTTTTGATTTGCATTTCTTTTTTGGTCAGAGATGTGGAGCATTTCTTCATATGTCTATAGGCCATTCTTATTTCCTTTTCAGAGAAGACTCTCTTTAAGCCTTTAGCCCCTATTTTAATGGGATGGCTGTTTCTTTGAAGATTTGTTTTGGAGATATTCAATTTTTTTAGCAGTGGATATATTTTAGATATGAAACCCTTGTCTGTTGTATGGTTAGTGAAAATCTTCTCCCACTCTGTTGGCTTTCTATTTAAGTTGCTGGCTATGTCCTTTGCCATACAGAAGCTCTGCGGTTAAGTTCAAGCTACTGTTAAATAACTCAACTCAGAGAAGTATAAAATCCAAGAAAACTAACAACTGTCAAAACCAGAATATAAAAAGCAAAAAAGTGACAACACAACAACCTACTCCAAATATAATGGAAACAACAAAAATAAATATTTTATTTAGGTGTTTATATTGTGCCAATTCCACAGCTTGGACTCAGGGCACTATCTCTTAGCTTTTTTGCCCCAGCCTGGTTCTCTAACCCTTGAGCCATGGCTTCACTTCTGGCATTTTTAGCAGTTTATTAGGTTTTAAATTGTGACTCTCATATCTCAGCCTCCCGAGTAGCAAGTATTATTGGCTTGAGTCATCAGCACCCAGATCAATTATCTATTTATTTATTTTGCCAGTCCTGGGACTTGAACTCATGGCCTGAGCACTGTCCTTGGGCTTTCTCAAGGCTAGTGCTCTACCACTTAAGCCAAAGCACCACTTCCAGCTTTTCCTGTATATGTGGTACCAATGAATTGAGACTAGGGCTTCATGTATGCTAGGCAAAAACTCTACCTCTAGACCACACTCCCTGTCCCAATTATTAATTTTGTAGGTGAAAGTATTGCCCTAATAGATCTTCTACAATTCCTCATTTGTTGTAAGACAATAATGGTAATACTGTTTCCTTCTAGAAGGTCCTCATCTCCTTGACCTACTCAATTGTTTTGCTTTAGAGGTAGCTTAGTTCAGCCCTTTCCATCACTGTAACAGAGACCCCAGAAAGAGGAACCAAATAGAACCATCATTATCAATTCTGTCTCCATGAACAGCACTTCCCCTGTGCTTTCTATGTGCTGGGAACTGTGTTTTCTGTGGGTTGCCCCGGATTATCTTACCCACTCTAAATGCTATTTTATCTTCATCTATTATTGAGGAAGCTAAGGCTCAGAATGCTTTTAGCCTGTGCTCAGAATCATGAGCTAATATTCAGTTCCTCAAGCAGGGTGCTGGTGGCTCATGCTTTTAATCCTCACTGATCAGGAGACTGAGATCTGAGGATTGTGGTTCAAAGCCAGCCTGAGCAAGAAAGTCTGTAAGATTTTTATCTCCAGTTAACTAGCAAAAGCCAGAAGTAAAGTTGTGGCTCAAGAGGCAGAGTCACTGCCTTGAGTGCAAACGCCAAGCAAGAACCTAAGGCTCTGAGTTCAATCCCAAGTACTGGTACTGAAAAACTCACCAACAAAAAAAATTCAATTCCTCTTGTTCCTTTATCAGAATCAATGTCAGAAAAAAAAAAGTGCCATTCCATACTAACCAATCTGGCTTATGGTGGAAACCATTTTTATAAAGTTACGATTTAATTGATGGCCACTCTGCTTAATGTTTTGTTTTTCTTATAACATCGAGAGACATCTCTGCATAATCAGTCACAGTCCATTAAAGCAAAAAATGAAAAGCCATAATTATTGTCAGAGAAAGCCTTATTGTAATTGAAAAAGCTTACAGTTTTTAAGATGTAGTATCTAATGCATTTTCATTGGTAAGTGGTTTTTCTATGATGAACTCATAAGAATGGGATTATTTATGTTGTGGGTGTTAAGAGGCACATAACTTCAGGTGCATTTTAATATGCTAATTTTTTAATGAATTGAATTGCAGCATTCTTTTTCACTGCACTAAGCTGCCATATTTGTTACTTGTTTTTCCATTCTTAGACTCTGGTGCTTAGAATTACCAAATGCACAAAGAATGATACTATTTTATACCCAAACTAATCTGGACAAATTCTTATTACCACATCTAGAAGAGTGCCTGTAATTTTAGGTACCTAGTAACTTAAACATATCCCCTTTATTTCCTTTCAAATATTGCTGTTTACTCAACATTGCTCACTGAGGCAATATGCTTGACGTCAAGAACTGAGAGACAGGAAAAGTTTACTTTAGTTCCCAGTTTAGAGATCTCAGTCCATGTCTGTTTTTCTGTTGTTCTAAGGCCTATGACATGACAAGATCACAGGAGAAGCATGTGGTGGAGGAATCTGCTCATCTCTTGGTGACTAGGAAGTAGAAGGAAAAAAATAGGAAGGATCTATGGGCATGATGTCCCTTCTAAAGGCAAGCTGCCAGTCACTTCACATTCTTTTTTTAATATATATATATTATTGTAATTAATAAAAGGGTTACATGATATTTGCCATATAGAAGGTACATTAATTCACATACATTGATACCCTTTCACATGTGTTGGTCCCCATTACCCTCCCCCACACCCCCCCATCTTGGTTTTCCCCCTTCCCTATCCAATTTCAAATAACCAAATACAAATATATCAAATATATCAGATAACAAAGTGAGATACTGTAACAATATGATATAACCAAGGGACAGCAAAAGAGATGAGAGATAACATAGTACATTAAGGACAACAATCATTCATTATATGGCTTTTGTTTCAGTATCCTGGGGGTCTTTTCAATTAGCTTCATACTATATGGCCTTATGTATCAAGGTTTTGCTCTATTGCAAATCTCTGCTAGTCGAGCCCAAGGTTTCTACTGATTATGACAAATGAGGGAAACCATTGAGCTTAAGTTCCTTTTAGTCTGGCTTACTTCACTTACTATGATTTTTTTCTAAGTCTTTCCATTTCCTAACAAATGGGTCGATGTCGTTTTTTCTGACAGCAGCATAGAATTCCATTGTGTACAAATACCACAACTTGTTGATCCACTCATCAACTGAGGGACATCTAGGTTGGTTCCATATCTTTGCTATGGTGAATAATGCTGCAATGAACATTGTTGTGCTAGTGGATTTAGTATGCCCTAGTTTCTGGATGGTTGGGTAAATTGAATCACTTTAAAACTAATCTCCAAAGTAACAACCATCCCATTAAAAAATGGGCCAAAGTTTCTACTGATTATGACGAATGAGGGAAACCATTGAGCCTAAGTTCCTTTGAGTCTGGCTTACTTCACTTAATATGATTTTTTCTAAGTCTTACCGTTTCCTAACAAATGGGGCGATGTCATTCTTTCTGACAGCAGCATAGAATTCCATTGTGTACAAATACCACAACTTGTTGATCCACTCATCAACTGAGGGACATCTAGGTTGGTTCCATATCTTTGCTATGGTGAATAGTGCTGCAATGAACATTGTTGTGCTAGTGGGTTTAGTATGTCCTTGTTTCTGGATGGTTGGGTAAATGCCAAGTAGTGGAATTGCTGGGTCATAGGGGAGTTCTATGTTTAGCCTTTTGAGGCACTGCCACACTGCTTTCCATCAGTAGAAACCTTGGGCTCTACTAGCAGAGATTTGCAATAGAGCAAAATCTTGATACATAAGGACATATAATGTGAAGCTAATTGAAAGGACCTCCAGGATATTGAAACAAAAGCCATATAATGAATGATTGTTGTCCTTAATGTACTATGTTGTCTCTTATCTCCTTTGCTGTCCCTTGGTTATCTCATATTGGTATAGTATCTCACTTTTTTATCTGATATATTGAATTTAGTTGTATTTGGATATTTGAAATTTGATAGGGAAGGGGGGAAAACCAAGACGGGTGTGGGGTGTGGGGGGGGAGGGAAATGGGTACCAAGACATGTGAAAGGGTATCAATGTATGTGAATTAATGTACCTTCTATCTCGCAAATATCATGTAACCCTTTTACCAATTACAATTTAAAAAATTTAAAAAAAATGGGCCAAAGACTTAAAGAGAGTCTTCTCTGAAGAAGAAACAAAAAAGGCCTATAGACACATGAAGAAATGTTCAACATCTCTGGTCATAAAAGAAATGCAAATCAAAACAATGCTAAGATTCTGCCTCACTCCAGTTAGAATGGCCATGATCAAGAAAACTAATAACAACAGATGCTGGAGGGGATATGGACAGGAGGGATCACTACTACACTGTTGGTGGGAGTGCAAACTCGTTCAACCACTATGGAAAGCAGTATGGCAGTGCCTCAAAAGGCTAAACATAGAGCTCCCCTATGACCCAGCAATTCCACTACTTGGCATTTACTTCACATTCTTATACTTGGCCTTGTCTCCCAAAGATTCCACTGTCTTTCAATGCTGTCTTCCATTCACTGCAGACAACATGGGGCTTTTAATGGCCAGTCATACAAACCACAATTACATTACTATTTTAAACCCTATTTTATCATCAAAAATGCCAGTCAAGATGCACATAGGAGAGAAAATGAGCATTTACCTACAAAAATGGCCTGAGAAAATGACTCAGTAAAAGTGGAAATAGAGAATAATCAAACAATTACAGCAGACAGGGTGGCACATACCTATAATCTCAGTAGTCATACGGCATAAGAGGATTATGGGATGAGGCTACTCTGGTAGAAATCACAGCCACTATCAGAAAACTATAGTAAAAAGTGCCAAGGGCAAGGCTCAGATGGTAGAATACTTGCTATGAGTTCAATCATTTTTTTTAGTACTTCAAAAAACATTTAAGAGAAATAAATAACTTACGATAAAATTGAGGTTGAAGCTGATATGCCAATATTATTGCTATTTAACACTTTTCTGTTTACTGAAGCTTTGATGTCATCTAGAAGGTATTTAATAATGAGAACCAATGAGGCAGACAGAAATCCATTGTAATCTATCATAACTCCATCCCAAATTTTCTGGAATAATATCAATTTAAAATGTATTTCATCACCAAAATCTTCGTTATAAGACACCAGATTTTTTTTTAATTTCCACATTTTGACATGTTCTCTCTAAGATTTTGTTTCAAAGCCCCAAATCAATACATTCAATATCAATTTACTCAACAAATATTTAATGCAGACACTATGCAATAGGCCCCTGGAGTAGAGAAATGACCATTATTCTTACTTAGAGTCCAGAAAAATAAATAGCTCTATATCAACTATTGTGAATTGCACATTAAAATTCAGCTGACCTTTAGACAGGGTTGAAATGCCTCTTTTGCTAGATGTGTTACTTTGAAAACTTTCATTACAAATAGATGAAAATAGATGCTTTTTTGCTCTTAAGAGTTTCTTCTAGGGAAAGATTTTTTAAATAAAAGAATATAATGTTTATTAGAAGTTTATTTTAGAGTTCCTAATGACATAAGGAAAATTCCTGTGAGTATTTGCATTTGAGTAGTGAAATCAGAAAATTGCTATAGGAAGGAAGGTAGAGTCAAATATATTATTTATGTCCTTCCATTGAATATGATTTTTACTATTAGCATATACTTTCAGCAAGTTGTGATTTTGTCAAATGTGCATTTGTGATTTTCAAAACAGGACCAGATGAATGATTTCTCTGCAATTCATGCAACAGGCCTTTATGTTTGAAAAGAAAACAACTATAATTACACTCATCAGAGTAAAAAAAAGTCTCAAAAATAGTATCACATCTATACATATGGTGTGAACCATTTCTATGACATCATAAGGAATACAAAGCAGTATCACATAGTACTTTGATGTACTTAATATCTGTGTCTTTTCTAAATTTGGGGGTTGAGATCTTCACCCCAACATCATGATCTCTAGAAGAATGGCCCATGGCCATGAGGATGGAGCTCTCAGAAAAGAGGTTAGCAGCCTCGTAAAAGGCTCCAGAATACTCTGGGTTCACTTTTGACCATAGGAATATACAAGAAGACACTAACATGCAGCCCAGAATGGTCTCCTCAGAACCCGGCTAACATTGGTGGTAATTTTTAGTTAGTGCATTGTGCTATAAAGGTGTCAACTTGGACTTTGAGGGAATCTTTGCTGTCATTGAGCCCACTCCTTAAGAACACCTTTCCAACAATCCATTGTTCGAAGTCATTGCACTTAGAAAACCTCCAGAGTGGCTTCTATGGAAATGGTATTGCCCAATGATCAGAAGAAGACAGCAGAAAAGCTAAGCAGACTGTAACTAGAGGTCAGGTTGTAGATAAAGGAATCTTTCTTGCCTCTAGTTGTAAAAGGTGAAGAGAACCATATCATTAATTGACAATATACTTCTGTATGGCACTGCCTTGAGTCCTCCCTGCCCACAATTCAGACTGGCACCTTAGCCCAGCACTACCACCCCACATAAGTTGCAGAGAGCTCAGAAAGGTTAAACTTTTTGTCCAGCATCACTTTTCAATTCGATGTTAAAGATTGACAAAGGTGACCCATGTTCTGATTCCTAAATTCAGACCTTTTATTGATACAGTGAGTTCTTACAACATCACCTGCAGACTTGTTAGAAAAGCTATATCCCAGGTCTTGTCCCAGATCTGTTGATGCACCCATGGAGAATTCCACCCAACAGCCTGTGTTAAACCCTGCGAGGACTCAGCCTACCAGGTGATTCTGATTCGTACTAAAGGTTTGCACTCTGCCATGTGCCATACTTGATGACACACACTTACCCCTAATACGTATTTTTCTGGTTTTTATATGCATTTACTTTTCCTGAAGCTCATTTCAGAATCTCCTCTTTCCATGCCCCCCTCCCTGCAAACCTCCATTCAAGCAGATCTTAAAAAGACAATGTTGGCCTTGCCCTAGTACCAGATTCAAAGAGCTTTCTGTGTAAAGACTCCGCATTGGGTGCTCCAATCAAATGACTAGGCCCGAGTTTCCTTTCTTTGCAAGAACAAGCAGGGAAGGCTAGCTTACACAATTTATTTTCTTGCTTCTAATAATGAGTCACAATGTACTCTCTCTCCTCTTCCAGAATGGAGGCCACTGCCCTCTATTTCCTACATATTGCTGTGAGCCAATCTTTTCTTTTTTTTTTATCACAAAATCTGCAATATTTTCTCCTGAATTAGAAAAAAAAGAAAGAAACAAATAGAAAAACCAATCAACAAACCACATCAGTGACTAATTATCTCTGACAAAGATGCCTTAAAATTATTTTTATGAAAGGATACATTTGCCATCTCCTAACTTTTAATCTTGTCTTTTGCTACAACTTTTTCTTTCTTTCTTTTTCAGCACTGGAATAATTCTACTCCATGAATCCTTGAGTGGTTTCCTCAATTCTCTCACTCCACTACAGTCCTGACCTATTTATGCACATAAAAGAAATAATAGACTTAGTGTTAATTGTAGGCCCAGTTAACATATTAATAATGGCTTATCTCTCCCAGTTTCGGGGGTGGGTCCTGCTCTTCCTTGTCAGTTACCTCTTTTTGTTATCAGTTTGTGGGGCTTGAACTCTGGGCCTGGGCATTGCCCCTGAGCTCTTCAGCTCAAGGCTACCACTCTACCATTTGAGCCACAGCACCATTTCTTGTCAGTTACCTCTTATCCACAGATTTCTGCTTCTTCATATCTCTCCCTAACCCCTGCATATTCTTCGCTGTCACACTTGAGCATGTTTTCATCCTGCAACAGTACTTCTTCTATCTAACTTATTACATGGGATTGTAGCTCCATATCTTGTTGGCTGAAGTCAGGAAACACTCTGTAATAGCTGGTGACCTTGAACAAGCTGCCAATTTATCTTGAGGTCAGCTCCTCATCTATGAAGTGGTACAAGCTAGTGAGGCTCAAATTCTGGGCCTTATTAAAATTATATGGAGGGTCTGGAAAAGGTGAAAACCAAGTGTATGTCCAGCTTTCTATGGCATGTCTCCTTCAATAGGGTGGGAATTTGTACTTTTGAACAGACACCAGGAATTTCTGGTTTTACTTGCTGGAGATTCCACTCTGAGAACCACAGTGTAATGTTATTAGGATGGGAAATACAGTACCATCTTTAAAGTGCACAAATCCAAGTAACCACCATCTAAATTCGAACTCCTTGGCCTCTACCTGTATTCCAATGTGCCACTGAAAGGAACGGAAATAGATTATAAAAATGAGTTCATGACATTGGATTTAAGTAAAATTGAACAAAATCCTATTATCTCTGGGAAAATCTTTCTGGAAGCAAACCACAGAGGTATTTCTGTGGAAATAAATTGAAATAGTTTGGATAAATGAATATTTAGAATCAAATGTGAGGATCTATCTGGCAAATGCATCAGGCAAAGGGTACTCTATGCAGTAATAGACCAAACACAAATATATGTGTTACATATATATACTTCACACATTTACATTGTATTTCTTTTTAGATTATCACAAAGTAATGGTACAAAGTGGCTTCAATTAAGCATGTGAATTTGTGTATCTTGCCCAGTGTGAGTCCTTCCTTCATTCTCCTCTCTCTCCTCACCCCAACCCATCACCTCAATTTTCATAGTTCCATTATGATCCTAATCACCACTATGACCATTTCTCTCTCTTTCATTTTCTCTTCTCTTCTTAATTTTAGCCCCTTTGACAAAGCGCAACACAAGAAATCTGGCTTCCTGTCATTCATCTTTTTAAATGATAAGTTAGTTGCTTAAAGGAGTTACACTATTGAAATCTGCCCCTATATATAGCATACTTTTGTCGGTTTGTTTGCATATCTATGAATTTGGTTATATGTGTGTATCGCCATATGTGTGTGTGTGTATATATATGTACATTATACTTTATAATCATAGATGTTTATAATTTAGATCTAACTTCCACAGAAGAAAGAAAAACAACACAATTATAATGTTTATAGGATAATTTGGTATCAGCCACCAAAACGGCCTGCTCCATACCTTTTGATCCAACAATTTCAGTTCTAGAAATCTATTCAGAAATTCACAGAAACACACAGGGATACCATGCAATATATTTACATACCAGCCATTAAACTCCAGAATGAAAGAAATGCCACCTCTAGCCCCATATCTCCCCTTGTGTCAACTTGATTTATATTTCAAACGGGCTACACCAGGTGATAAAAATAACTCTCCTTCATTTCAGAATTCATTCCTTGATGTTTTTGTGGAGGTGCTTATGAGATTCAGAAAGAATGCACAGAGCAGAGGTTGTGTGTGTGTGTGTGTGTGTGTGTGTGTGTGTGTGTGTGTGTGAGTGTGTGTGTGTGTGTGTGTGTGTGTAATATTTGGTCTCTGTCTCTTCAATTAACATTGTCATCTCTTGACTGTCATTCAGTCAGTACTGATGGATAACTGCCATTTCATTTTCTTTTTGAGGTCTGGTCCTGACTACCACATTCCCCCTCCCTGTCCTGTGCTGCTTCTTCCTGTTCACATGTCACATTGAGTGCCACATTGAGTGACCAAGGCTCTGGCTCTTTGGGTACCACTTTCAGATGCTTAGGATCATTTTTGTGTTTATGGGTCATGTTCATTCCAACCTGCCTAGGGCTCAACTCTGTACCAACAGAGAAGATCAGTAAAAGGTGGAAATGTTGAATGGAATAAGAAGGATCAAAATGCATTGTACTTGTCATGTGCTTTGTTACAACTCCTTTGCACAACTACGTAAAGATAATAAAACATTTTCACAGAGAAAGTCTTAAAGATCAGGTTTAAAACTTTGCATTACTTAAGTTCCTATCAAGTTCTGAAAAGTAGAAAATAACCATTTTGATGGTGAAAAAAAACCTTATTTTCCAGACAAGTTCCAGATGTAAGCCACTCCTTAATCAGTGACTCAGTGATAATAACTTAGCAACATGCAAACCTATACTATATATAGCCCTGCTTTGTGTGCATTAAAATGAGCCTCTGGTGGTCAAAATAGATTTTTCATTTATTAGAATCATAGCAGCTGTGTATCCTTCATTCTGAGAATAATTTGGAGAAGTATGTACTTTTATTTTTGCCCCCCCTCCAAAAAAACCCCTGAAATGACTTCATTGTTTAGATACAAAAAGAAATATATTAAATCATCAAACCAGTGGTTCTCGGAATAGACTTCTTTAAAGTATGTTTTGATTGTGTAACTGTTCTGAACTAAAGTTGGCCTGCCAAGTCTCTAGGTATTACATAACCTTATATAAAATACAAAAAAAAAGAAACAAAGGCAGAATTAAATAAAAGATAATGAAGTGGAGATAATCTCACATATTTGAAGTACCCATGACCCATCAGATGTTGTACATACAAGAATAGGTGGGGCATAGCTCCTGTCCCTGAAGTATTAGAGTAGGTGAGAGGATAGGCAATACTAGAATGTTCTCTCAAACCTGGGCAAACCAGAGCCAAATGATCTTATCTGCAGGAAGTCTTCAGAATGGACACAACATTTGTGGAGGAAGATGAATAGAACTCATATTTAAGAGGCCAGACCAGAATTTACCAGAGGAAAGAAATCTTATTAATTGGCTGTAAGTTCCCTAATAAAAGGGGAAAATGGCTGATTGGATTACAAGGTCCCTGATGCCTTTGAGAGTGCCTGACACATTCAAAGAAGTGAAGAGACTCTTTTGAGTTCAATGAAAAAGCATGATTTCAGGTAAAGGCGAGTATTCTATCAGCCTAATAGAAAATGAGTAGGGTTAATAGATGAGAGATGCTAGAAAGACAGGGAAAGACCAAATGTCACACGCCGATCTTCTGAGAAATTAGGGTTTTGTACTGCTGACAGTAGGAAGTGACTTACAGCACATTAAACAAGGCAGTGACAGGATGTTGCGTGGTTCTCTCTAAGTGCATAGAACTAGGGCTTAGAATCCTAAGTAGCCCTTGTTGTGAGAAGAGCATGCAGTTACTTGAAACAGGCTTTACCTTGACTCTCCCTGGAAAAAGTGCACACCTTCCCCCTCTCCTCCCCCCTCCCTCACCCTCTCCATTGCAAGGCTTAGGATGGTGATTCTCACCCTTCTCACTGATCCTTTTCTACAGACAAGTTATGGTTTCTGGCTTACAAGCCACTTCCAGGTACCCTATCCAGCTTCCTGGTGGCTCATCACCTCATATTCCACTGAATTTTGGTATGTAGTGGCCCCCAGATTCTGCCACAAATCCAAATACAGATGAGGATACAACTGAAGTGCACAACTTTGCCCCTTTCATGAATTTCCAAGGTGCCCTCATTTGCCTTGAGGGTGAATGGAGAGTAAACGCAGGAAGGAGAGGAGGTAGAAGTCCCTTCCTGAACACTGTCATGTGCAGTGTATAGCCGTGGTTGAATCTGGGGTTTCACAGAGGAGTAATTGTCTTCCATTTAGTCTATCAACTGGCTACTTTGTTAAGATGTAAGGCTAACTAGCCTCTCTCTCTCTCTCTCTCTCTCTCTCTCTCTCTCTCTCTCTCTCTCTCTCTCTCTCTCTCTCTCTCTCTCTCTCTCTTCCCCCCCCTGTGGGTCCCATGAGGCAATTTCAAGGCAGGAGGAAAATTTTGACTTGTTATTCTAGACTCAGGCATGGTGCCTAATTAAAATAACTGTTGCAAGCCACAAATGCAATTCAGTTATCTAGTGGCCAGATTCTTTTTTCTAATGGAAATGTTTTAATGTAAAGGTTGTCATCATAATAAATGCTAGCTTATGAAATATCCCTTTTTGATTAGTAGTCACATTTGTAAAATTCAAATAAAACATGTGGCACCATTTGTAGCCATATATATTTTAACAAGTGACCAATATAAACATTATCAATGATATAATATGTATTCTTGTTTTATGTAGTGTATATTTTACACTCACAGCACATTATCAGTTTGGATTAGATTCATTAAAAAGTGCCCAAGATGTGTTTTAGATGACAGAGATTCAGACTGATCTGTGACAAAAGCTACTGATTTACCATAAATTTCTACTATTTGTGTCTTAGGATAATGTTTTTCATTTTTGTGGGATGGCCATGGTAGGGATTGAACCCAGGGCATTAGTCATGCTAGGCAATTGTTTCCCCTCTGAGTCACATCCACAAACCTGCACTTTAGAAGGTAGTTTTCAACGTGGTGAACTGCACCTGATGCTGGTCTTTGCCTGCCAGAGGTGGAAAGAAACCACACTTTTAATATAGCCTTACTTCCTAATGGATTATTTGGAATCTCAACTATCTTTAATTAAACTCTAAAAGGAGCCATTTTCCCAGACTCCAGATACTGTCGTCATTACACAGAGATGAGTTTCTAGACTAACTTTTCTTGAACTTTCAATCATAGCTTTCAAAAGTTGATGAAATTTATTGTCTTGTAAAACACAAGTATCTTTCCAGAAAGACATCTCAACCCAGAGCTTTGCAAATGGCTGGATCTGTTTTCAATGATCTGATAAGTGAACACAGGCTGGATTTGCTCATCTGTCTGCCTCCATCTGGTTCCTTCAGACTGAGCAAGAAAGAGGCTATGATACAAATGACTGAATAAAAGTGCAGTTGTTGCCTTTTTTAAATCTATATTTTATTATTCATTGTTTATTTTCCATATTGATTTTTCCTTTGGCACATTCACCTAATTCCACACAGTCTTATGAGGAACGTAATATGTCTTATATTATGAAGACAAGACCTAGAAACAAATCTGTATTTACAGGTTACATCTCATCCTAAGCATGCCTGATAAATATTAAACAGGAAGACTTATTGAACCAATGCCCACCATATAATTCTTGGTTCACTTTCCTGCCAATTTCCTTTGCACACTGTCACAAGGAGATGGGCAGTTGTATAGATTAATGGCTGAGTTTGCTGCCAAAATGTTGCTATCTAGAATTAAATAATATTTCTTGATCTTCCCCCATAAATGTCAAGGAAAATTGTCTTAAATCAGTAACAAACCTAAGTAAGAACAAATAAACAATAACCCCTTCTCTCTGAAAATTTTTGACAGAGTTTAAAACCTTTCATTTCTTACAGCCTAAGAAAGAAGAACCCTTAAAGGAACCTTCTGGTATTTTAAAACACAATTTAGTGACATTAATTCAACATTATTTAAACTTGCAAATTTAATATTATTTAAACTTGTATTGCACTGAGTACAGTTCCAATGCTGAATATATTTTTTTTCCTCAAAGCTATTTGTCATTGTTCTAGGCTAGGAAATTCATTGGGAAGAGTTATTTTCATAGGCACTCCCCTACTCTACTTAAAACATTTGATATAGTTATTTCAAGTATTAATTGCTTTTACTTGAATTTCTATGAAGTGTTAGAATTAAGTTAAAATATCGACCTAGGTCTCTGAATTACAAACTTTGAGTTCTTTTCACAGTATTGTGACAAGTACTTGTCTTTTTATTCACAGTCAGTTTAGGAAAGTTGCAAGGTTTCTTCCCACTCTAAGATGCTCTTTTTTCTTCTTCAGTAATAAAATGTTCTAATCTAAAGATAATCTCCAGAAAATTGAATTTCATTTCCAAAATGAAGATAACAAGGTTGAAAGTATTACTGATTGATATATATATATATGTATATATATATATAACCCATTTCCAGTGAGTTTTTTACATGGAAGTCTTATGAAAAACTTGAGAAAAAAAACTTACAGTATAATCACATTCTTACCGATTTGATAAAGAGGACAGCAATGATACAGTTAGGTGGAAATGTTCCATTTTCTATTCCAAGATATAAACTTGTATTCTTTCAGAATTTTTATGACATGCATTTCTCGGGATAATTAAGAACTGAAGAACGGATTGTTGTATTATGGGGAGGGGGAGAGAGAGCCATTGAGAAGAGGTCACATGAGCGCACAGAACAAGGGTGAACAAATACAGTCATAATATTCGATGAATATGTGAGAAATCAGCGCAGGGAGCTTGAAGGGATGAGCGGGTTTGGAGAGATGGGGAGAAGGATGGAAGGGGTGTCCACATATAAAGTTGAAACATCATCATACAACTACTTAAAGATAAAAATAAGTAACTACAAATACCGAAGAAGGAAAACAGAAGATTTTATTTTCCCCACCTCACAGGCCTTGTGTTAAAGAACGTCTGGATTTTTTCCATTCTTGGAAAAATATTTGTATCAAAACTTCTAAAAATCAATGCAAATGAATGGCGTCAGCTCTTTCTGCTTTTCCCCAGGTGGGACGCACTGCCGCCCCCAGAAGCTCCAGGCAATAGAAAAGGTGGGTGATCCCCTCCCCACGACTCCACTCAGTCCCTGGCCAGTCTTCCAGGTTACACTTCATGTTGTTTTATTAGGTCGTTTTATTTACTTGTTTTCTTGCCAGTAGCAGAGCTTAAGCTCGGAGCCTTATACTCTCACTGGTTTCCCCTCCGGGCTCTGCTCTGCCCCTTGAGGCATCCTCACACTGTCACTCACCCTTCATACCTGCTTCCCGAAATTTTCACTTGCTGTGAAAGGCATATTTCAGGATCCAATATCCTCCACATCTAGACGTCTATCGCTTAGTTTCATATATTCCAGTAATGCTTATTAAATAACTTTTATGCCAAGCGCAAAAAGAAAAATAATATCATACTGCTGATTTTCAGTGGACCCCCAGTACAAGGAAGAACTAATGTGCAAGAAGAATGAGTTGCAGTGATAGAGATAGATGTGTAGGATTTCAAGGAAGCGCCAGATGGAGTCTCTAGGCCTGTCCTGGAAATGCAGAGCCCCTGGGGGAACACATATCCAAGAGAAGATGAAGGATATCTGCTTCCTTTTGGAGGGGCTGGTGGTATAAAGACAATTAAGTTATCTGGTGCCTGTGTGGAATCCATATCCTCTTGAAGCTCCTTATTGTGTCTGTTCTATATCTGCTCTTTTAGATATGCAGTTGCTTGAAACAAGACCAATGTTTAAGCAGAATCTAGAACTCTTAGCCAAGCAGCCCCATTCTGCTGGTCACTGGGGATCTGATTTGAAGAGAAATACAGAATTCACCCAAGAGACAGAGATGTTTATCTTGTATCAGAAAGGCAGCTTGGCTTGTATTGAGGTACATATAGATATTTGCTTGTTTGAGGAAAAGCGAAACAACTTAATTTTCATTTGCTTACAAAAACCAAGCACTAAGAGGATTATTTCCATTCAATCCTGTGTAGGCATTAATCAAATCTCACAGAGGCCAGACTGGTATAGATAACATAAGTGAATTCTGAGCAGTGTTACAAGGGATCATGTATCATACCTATATCAAAATGATAGCTCTGAAAAGCTGAAGCAAGACCAAGTAATTTCTACCTAAATAAGCTGATTGAATTGTGGCTTCTTCTTCTTCTTCTTCTTCTTCTTCTTCTTCTTCTTCTTCTTCTTCTTCTTCTTCTTCTTCTCTCTCTCTCTCTCTCTTTTTCTATTTGTATCTTCTCTCCCTCCCTCCCTCCCTCCCTCCCTCAACCTCAAGAGCTCACAGCAGGAATTTAAAAGTATTGAAAATACTGAGTAGAAATAGGTGTGTAAAAAGCTTTAAAAATGTGAATTGATACTTTTTAGAGAGCAATAATAGTACTTTTTATAGCCCTGAAAATATATACATTTAACCTAGCAATTCTACTTTAATAATTTATACAAATATTAAACACATAGCTATACATTACATATGGATATACATTCAGAAGTCATGTGAATTGTTAAATCTCAATTGCATAGATTAATTAATATAGATATATATTCAAAATATAAGCTAATTGTCAAATACCAATTACATAAAAGATTATTCATTATGGCTCTGTTTTGGTAATTAATAAAGACAGCTCAAACTTGAATATAAATGTGAGCAAAATTTTCTAGCAAAAATATTGTCATAATACTTGTAGTAAGTAATTGCCTTTGATGAATGATAGTTTTCTGTATTTTTGGAGTAAATATTTATGAACTTTTTATGGCATTAAAGTTAGAATCCCAGGTTGTCCCCTTCTGTTTGTGTATGACACATTTCCTGCTCATTTTGCTCTGATATGGTTCTTGGTCTCTAATGAGTATATTTGTCTCATGACAATTTAAACCTAGAAGAGAAAGACTGCTTGAAGCCAGGCATGCTGGGTACTGTATCTGGCAGTTTGTCTGTATACCTGGTGATTGATTTCTAGTGATTTTATCAGCCGACTTGTACTGATTTTATGTAGAACTATCCAGCCGCATGTTCGACCCACAGGGTTCTCTGATTTCTACAGCAAACAATGGCTTCTCTCTTCCTTGACCTTCAAGCTCAGCACCATGACCAGATTGTAATATTCAGTGTTCTCTATTTTGTGCCTGTTAGTCTCTAGACTATAAACCTTTTTGGAAAATCAAGCTTTTCTTTTTTGGGCTCCACAGAGATTAAAGTGCAGCTGGTTAGACAAAATGCCCTACTCCTTCCCTCAGCTGCAGGGTGAGACAGAAAATAAGTATTTTGGGGAATATGAAAAATACCACATCAAAGAGATATTTCTGATTCATTTTGTAAAAAGAATAATCTTACAAACCTTGTTGTATATAGCAGATTTTTGAAAATCTTCATTAAAATGCATAAAATATTCATCAAACCCCACTTCAGTGTTAACAAATCATGATTAAAATCTTTGCTATTCATGCAATAATATACTGCACCTAAATCAAACCTAGCAATGGAACACAAGAAATATATATATTTTTTTTCTGAAAGACAAATGTCAACATTTTGAGTTAACTTTGGTTTGCTTAAAAAGTATGGAATTTTCTTTGTGAAGGAGAGGAATTCTTGTGCATCTGATTCTTGTGCATTGACTTGAGGGACACAGAACTACAGAACTACTAAGCATTCGGTGGTATTTTGGAGTTTTGTTAAGATACTGTACCAGCCCATTTTCTAGAGTGGGAGGTACTGGTCAGGGTTCTGAGAAAGGCTGATGAATTCAAGTGGTTCTGTGTCTTGCTCACTGGATTGGGTTTTTTGTTTGCTTGTTTCTTTTTCCACATTCGTCATGCAGCTAAATCCCCAGAGAATCCTTAGAGCTTAAGAGAGAGAATCAGACAATGGGTTCAACTATGGATGAATTACTTTATTCCTCAGCTCTGTTGTGTGTACAGATGAGGCATTGAAAGCATGTTTTGTTTTTTTCATTTTTTCAGGACCTGAGCCTAAGAATAAGTGGACAGATGACAAAACAACCATCACTCCCAAGATCTCCACTCTGAAACATTTCCCTACCCTTTCCTCTCCTAATTCTGACAGAACAGAAATGATGAAGTGGCACAGTAGATCTCAAGTCTAACTGTGTACGACCAGTCACCTTGGAGACTGTAGCCAGGAAACAGGGATGTCAGTGGATTTAGGTCAAGTTGCCAGCTACTGGAGTGATGCTGATAAGCTGTCCAGATGCACTAAGCCTGTGGATCTTCTTAGTATTAGGACAGCCCTGATGAATTAAACCAGCAGAGTGGATATCTAATTGGCCCAGAGCTTTCCTTGAGTTGGAGAGAGACACTGGCTGTGTTGGTGGGTTCCTAGCTCATGTTTTAGCCACATTCGATGTAAATAATCCTGAAGGAGGGGATGTGGTCCCATCCCTTCTGTGGCTGAGCCTTCTTACCAGGTAGCAATAAATTGGATAAATGAAGACATAATTTGGCTAAGGAGTGAAGCTTCTGCCCCCTGCTGGGCCAGTAGGAGATGCACACCCTGCACCACAAGCTAAAATAGGGAGCCAGCCCATTTGCTGAGTCCTAGGTCCTGGCTCCAGGCTCCACCCTGCTTCTCTCAGATTCCCTGGCAAGGTGGAAAGCCTTGAGAAGAACCACAGGTGGTGAAGGGTCCTAGCTGTTCATTCGCAGCTAGTGTGGCCTGAAGACCTGATTGTTCCTACCCTTGACGAGGCTTCTCTGTTTGCAGCCACACAGAGCCAGAGAGCTCTGACGAATGCTCCTCCCTGTGACGTGGGAACGGCCTGAAATAGGCCTGAATCCCTGCCAGGCAGCTCCATGATTCCTCTGTAGTATGACCTTAAATATTCTAGATAAGTCAGAAGCCGAAAATAGCTCAGGTCTGGGAATGATGGAATTTGGCTCTGTCTTTAGGCTGAATTCTTACTTTTCATCCCTGTTATATTTGCATTTCAAGCAAAATTCAACACCACAAGGCTACAGATTTTGAAGTATGCTGCTCCTAAATTTAACCACGAGGTAATTTGCCGTGTGTGACTACTTGATTGCAATTCAGATCTGTGATTGTTTAGAAGAGGGGTTGTGGAGTTTTTAATTCATGATTTCATTCTTTGTAGTCTTTTCGGTTTCGCAGAATATAGCTCCTGTGGCTTTCAATAAAGTAATGGGGTTCATTACTGAAATGGTAATATAAAAATAGTGACTGTTGGGCTGGGAGTGTGGCCTGGTGGTAGAGTGCTTGCCTAGCATGCATGAAGCCCTGGGTTTGATTCCCTGGTACCACATACATAGAAAAATCCAGAAGTGGTGATGTGGCTCAAGTGGTAGAGAACTAGCATTGAGAAAGCCAAGGAGAGTGCTCAGGCCCTGAGTTCAAGGCCCAGGATTGACAAAATAATAATAATAATAATAATAGCAATAATAATAATAATATCATAACTGTTCTCTGTCAATAGGACATGTAAAATGATATGTCTGTATTTGTAAATGTTTGAAATGGATCCTACAAAAGATTTTTTAAAAGGAATCATTGGATCCTTACTTAGTTAAATTATCTGTATATTTCCTGAGGGCCATGTTCTATGTGCATACATCTTCTGGTGCATATCTAGACAAGAAAATCACAAACATGTCTTCCATACAGTCTTAAACTTTTTAAAATAAATGCACTTGTTGAACTTTGGTTTTATCTGATATGCTGATAGTTTCGGTCTCCCTTTTATTTGCATACGTTCCCTTCACACGCCTTGCCCCCACGCATGCGCAGTCTTATCGTTTCATGACAACTCAGAACCTTGGGCTCGTGCTTGCCTTTTTCCATTCATGACAGGCACTCTGCCTCAAACTGTGATTCTCGGATCTCAGACTCCTGATTAGGAATTTATTCTAGAAGATAGAAATTCATTTTGAAAATCTGAATGCAGAATTGTGAAAACTTGAGGAAATAGCTGAATATCACTTGATCATCTCCCACTTTTTAAAACAGGAACTAGAATATTGCTCAAGGGAAGCTCTGAAAAGTTTGCATCATTGAGATTCAATATCCTACAAATATCCAAACTTCGCACAAAAGGAGGTGGGTAGATGGAAGTTAAAGTGGAGTTTTGCAGAAGAGATTTTAAAAGTTCTCTAGGATCTGTTAAATGTGCAAACTGAAATTTGGTGGAATGAAGAATCCTACACAGGGTTTGTGGACATGCCTCTCTTCCAGTTTCCCCAGCTTCCTACAGAGAATTCCTGGTGGATACTTACTTCTGATGCTGAAGGAATATGAAAACAAATTATCTTCACTAATGGCAAGGATACAAGCTCCTAACCCTTTCACATGTAAGGTCTACCAGTCACTTCTTATTTCATAACAGAGTTTTGTCTTCCTTCCAGGAGTGTGGCCATGCCTGCCTGAGTCTTATACTCCACCAGTTCTGCCAAAGCTCACCATCCTTTCCCATGTTGATTCTTTGAAACCTAGGTATAGTAGTAGCCAAACTTTGGAAAATAAGCTTTCTAATCTTCATTAACAGCAAATATTCAGAAAATGGCAAAGCCGTATGTGGTGTTGTAAATAGGTGGCGATTACACAATGTGGAATTACAGAAGTGGATAATTTTCGCAGTGAAGATGAGAATCTAGAAAGATTTCTGACGCTCCCTTGGGCAAAATGAATCGAACCCATCTTACTAAACTGTAACCAGTTTTCTGAGTCAGGCTTCCCTAAATGACTGTCAAGTACCACTGATAAGAAACACAGAGCCAGAAGTCAGTGTCTCATGCCTGTAAACCCAGCTACTCAGGAGGCTGAGATTTGAGGGTATGGGTTTGAATCCAACTCAAGCAAACAAATCCTTGAGGCTCTTAACCCCAGTTAACCACCAGAAGTGGAGATGTAGCTCAAGTAAGTGTTGGAGCACCAGACATCAGTGAAAAATCTCAGTATCCAGTACTGGCAGGAAAGGAAGAAGGAAAGACAGACAGACAGACAGACAGACAAGGAGGGAGGGAGAAAAGGAGGGAGGGAGGAAGGGAGAAGAGGGAGGAAGGAAGGAAGGAAGGAAGGAAGGAAGGAAGGAAGGAAGGAAGGGAGGAAGGAAGGAAGGAAGGAAGGAAAGAAGGAAGGAAGAAAGGAGAAAAACATGATAAAATAATCAACATTTGAATTTGAATAATTTGAATTTTTGAATAATTTGAATTTTGAATAATCAAATTTTGAATATTAATTCAAAACTTAAGGAACAAGAAATCAATTTTAATGACATCTCTAAGTTAAAAAGGATTTGCTAGTGTGGCCTAGAGGCAGAGTGCTTGCGTAGCATGCATGAAGTCCTGGGTTCAATTCCTCCACACCACATACACAGAAAAAGCTGGAAGTGGTGCTGTGGCTCAAGTGGTAGAGCACTAACCTTGAGCAAGGTGCTCAAGAATAGTGCCCAGGCCCTGAGTTCAAGCCCCAGGACTGGCACAAATAAATAAATAAATAGCTTTGCTAAAACTTTCCAAGTGTTTTCTTCTATCCCATTTCTCTTCGGCATCTACTCCAGCCAATGGCTCTGATGCTCCCCATTCTTGCTACATGGATTCAGGCATCCATTTGTCATTATTTCAGCCAGGGGAGACAGTGCACTCTGAGAGGAAAAGCACAATGTCTTTAACTCATGAGTTCAACCCCATTCTCACAATAAAGAAATTACTAATGTTGAATCCAAAGCAAGCATATTCTCTAGCCCTTAAGGTTTTGGTGGTGATGGTGGTGGTGGTGGTGTTTTCTGTACTCTCTTGTTAGTCCAGTCAGCTAGTGGTTTCTCACTTGCTTCTCAGACCTGAAGCTTTCCTTACCAATTCAGAGCCACACTCTAATACATCAACTTTCTTCAGAGTGGAACAAAGACATCTCTTATAATCCAACAGATTCAAAACGAAAAACAATCCATTACAACAGATCAGCAGTGGTTGTCAATATAGATGTGCTCATTTCAACCACTGCAAAACACAACAAACATCTGGAATGTGTGCTTCTCTAAATGACACTTACCTTTCTTCCTAAATTATCTCTATATGGCTAGAACTCTGTGTTTTAAATGTTGAATTCATTCCTGTTGAAGATAATTCAAATTTTAATGAAACCCTATTGCCTTATACAACTTATTCTATTGAAGCTTTCCCTGAGTTTTCTGCCTTTAAAGTGTGTGTTGTGCTAATGATGGGCATAGTGATTAAAAAATGTTTGTGGCCTAGGCCCCTTCATGCCATAAGTTAAGCATCTGAAAAGTTGATATGATAATAATACTTAGTTCACAGACCCATACATAGTGCAGAAAATAGGCTTATGACAGGGTAGAGCAAAAATGCTAGAGAAATTTGTTGTTGCTATTTTACTGAGGGACTAGAGAAGTAAAGGATTGAAGTAACTTGTTTGGACTGAGAAGTGGCAGAGAAAGGCATCAAATCTAGGCAGTGAATCTCTACTCATTCCTATTCTGCCAAACATTTTCTCTAGCACCTGCATTTATGTTTGTATGTCTGTATCTGCATATATTTTGCATCAGGAACAGAAACTTCTGCTTGAATTGCAGAATAAATTTAAATATAACTGAGTCCTCTTGACAAATAATTCAGAGTTCTGCTGATGATCAACAGAGTAAGGAATGTAATGGGTATACTAGCCCAGGCCTTGTACTGAATTCATTGTTTTTGTAACCTCAATTAAACTTGCCTTTTTATGATTGTGATATTACAAAACTTTACAACTGGAAAATATCACATCCATAATGAGTTGTGCCTCATATATGCTAGCCATTCACGCCTTTTTTTATGATTCTTCACAATTTTTATACAGCTGGCTGGTACTGTGTTGGAAATTCTACATTTTATGTCATGGATCAATTTTTTTTTGGAGCTAAATCCACCTTGTAATGTTGGACTTAATTCATTCAGTTATTTTCTATAAGCCGCAATATAGGAGAAGTTCCAGGGTACAATGAAAAGTAATACAACCCAATCTTGGAATTTAAGAGGATTTGAGAAAAACCAATAGTCAGATTCATGGGTGGGGTTTGGAGATATAGAGAAAAATGATGAAAGGGTAAGATGCACTGGATTAGTAAATTGATATGTCATATTGAAATTCACTGTACAACTACTTATAGATAAGAATACAAATTCTAACACATTGAGTGGAATGTATACTTTCACAAGTAGATTTTGATACATGATGAGCTGATTTTGCTCACTGGTTATAATCCTGCATCATGTGAATAAATTATACAGTCAGTACAAGCATAATAATTATTTATCATGTCTCAGATGCCAGCTGGCTGATCTACTCACTCTAAACCCCAGTTTCTTCATCTATAAAACACAAACACAAACAATACCAGTGCACAGAGTGGCTATAAAGGTCAAATAAAATATTCATGGGCAAGGCCTGGCACATAATAAATGCTATTAAATATGTATTATTCGAAATACCAGAAGTAGTAGCTATTGTATCTAGAAAGCAAGAATTTAGTTAGTAAGTCTTGGACTGGGCCTTCCATCCCCCACCTCAACCATTGCTGGAATTCAGAAGGAAACTTTGTCCATCGTGATTCTGTGATTTACCTGGAAGAAAAAGAACTCCAAGGCAAAAGATCTTGACTAAACTAGTCGAGCATCTCTACAGTGTATCCAAGTAGATGAATTGAGTTTTGTGAAATAGATTTTGGGCATGAGTAAGAAGCTAAGCAGTCCCTCTCCAAGGGAAGCCTCTCTTGGCAGTCAGCCAGCTTTGGAGACCTCAAGGTTGGGGGCTCTGCAGCCAGTGGCTCACAATGTACAATGGGGGTTCTTCCAGGGTTGGCGGCATGTGGAGGACATGGAAGAGATGCAGAGTGAAATGTTTACTCATCCTTACATCCCACACATCCTTTAAATGGAACAATAAAGTTGTAGGAATCTGGATAAACAGGCAAACACAACCATTAAGTTCCTCTGTGTGGATTCCACACACTGGCTCCAATAATCCCGAGGTGAGAACACGTGTCACTTTGCTCCTGGTTTTTGCTAAAATGTTGGGCTAAAGTTCGGATCATAGCCTGCACTAGAAATAAAATCTGAGCAGCAGCACCCAGAATCCTAGAGCCCCCCAACTCCTGTGGACCTGGGGGCCTCAGAAGGGGTTTGTAGATGTGAAGAGCTTTTAGGCCTTCAACATTTTTTTCTATGCTAAAAGAAAGAACAATGAAAACACAGTGTTCACCTTCTGCATTGAAGGTGAATGTTTTATTACATTTTCTCATATTTATTTATTTATTTATTTGTTTATTTATTTATTTATTTATTTATTTGCCAGTCCTGGGCTTGAGCTCAGGGCCTGAGCACTGTCCTTGGACTTTCTCAAGGCTAGAGCTCTACCACTTGAGCCTCAGCACCACTTCCGGCTTTTTTCTATGTATGTGGTACCGAGGAATCGAACCCGGGTCTTCATGCATGCTAGGCAAGCACTTTAACCACTAGGCCAAACTCCCGGTCCTACATTTTCTCATATTTAATACACAAAACCTTACTGGGCAGATAGAATTCTTGGCCCCATTTCATTGGCTAAGAAAGTAAAGCACTGAATGATTCATTAACTTACCCATTTTCAGCTAGGTCATAACTGGCTCCGATGTGATGCAAATCTATTTGGGCATGCTTTCATATTTTACAAAAAAACTTTGCTGCATTTTGTTTCAATATCCTCATAATACATGCTCCTTGGAAATAATTTAAAAACACACAGAAAACTCAGAGAAACAAAGGTATTTTTATATCAAAGGACTTTTATTTACTTAAGAATAGTTACTTCTTTAATCGAGCTCTATGGCTCATGCCTGTAATCCTAGCTACTCAACAGGCTGAGATCTGATGAATCAAGGTTCAAAGCCAACCCCAGCATTAAAGTCTGTGAGACTCATCACCAGTTAGCCACCAGAAAACTGGAAGTGGCACTGTGGCTCAAGGGGTACAGTGGTAACCTTGAGCTGAAGAACTCAGGGACAATGCCCAGGCCCAGAGTTCAAGCTCCATGACAGAGAGAGAGAGAGAGAGAGAGAGAGAGAGAGAGAGAGAGAGAGAGAGAGAGAGAGAGAGAGAGAGAGAGAGAGAGAGAGAGAAAGAGAGAGAGAGAGAGAGAGAGAGAGAGAGAGAGAAATAGTTACCTCTTTAAAAATTCTATTCAAGGCTGTGTATGGTGGCTCATTGCCATAACTCAGGGCCTATTCAGGAGGTGGAGATTGGAAGGATCGTGGCTCAATGCCAGCCCACCCCCCCCCCCAAATAGTTAGCAAGGCCTCACCTCAACCAATAAACTGGACAAGGTAGTTCTCACCACTAACTCAAGCTACATGGAAAGCAGAGGTAAGATGATCATGATCTAGGTCAGGCTGAAAAGAAGTGAAAGATCCTACCTGAAATGTTAATAAAAGCAAAGAGAGCTGGTGGCATGGTTCAAGTGGTAGAGCACCTGCTTAGCAAGGCTGAAGCCCTAAGTTCAAACCCCCCAGTGCAGACACACACACACACACACACACACACACACACACACACACACACACACACACACCACGTCTATTCAGCTATTTTTGCAGACTTTCTAAGCAGGACTAACTTTCCAAGGACTTCTGAGTCTCCAATCAATTTTTCTACATTAGCTCTCTGCACCTAACAAGCATGCCAATGTATGTGGACCAAAGAAATCCAAGAAAAAGCTGCCTTGTTGGGCCTCAATAGGTACCAACATGGTACCTGCTATCTCCCACCCCTCGTCTTCAGTCAGTCACAGCTCTGGGCATCTCCACAGCTTCTGAAGTGTGATGAGACAGAGCTGTGAAGATGAACGCTGTGAAAGCACTTCCTCCTTGTTTCTCCACTCACCAAAATAGCTTGGAGAGAAAATAAAAATCTTCTTCTAATCAGTTTCTTGCCTTTGTGACTATTGCCTTTGGTTTAGGATCATCCACACGCACAGTCCAAGAACAGATAAAGAAAATGCAAATACGAGCCGACAAAACCCCAAATTGATCAAATGAAGATCGTTTAGGTTAGACAATTATATTCTTTAGGTAGATCATTCTTAGAGGAATAAACAGGAGAAGGAAGAGACAAAGGCATTCCAATAAAGATGTCTGATCACCTGTTTTTATGATGGATAATAAACATTTCTGTTCTTTAGCATGTAATTAATTGATGTTTGTACTAGGCCAATTACCACTTAAGCTGCCCTTCACTTCCGATAATTTGGAGATAAGAATTGCATGGGTTTTGGGGCACAGTAAAAACTGTACATAGGGCCAGGAGTTTGGTCTAGTGGTAGAGTGTTCTACTGTGCATGAAACCCTGGATTTGATTCCTCTGTACCACATACACAGAAAAAGCTGCGAATGGTGCTGTGGTTCAAATGGTAGAGCTCTAGCCTTGAGAAAATGCAAGGACAGTGCCCAGGCCCTGAGTTCAAGTCCCAGGCCTGGCAAAAAATACTGTACATATTCATAGGAAACTATATGACATTTGGTGTATGTATCCACCAATTGAGTCATATTCAAATGAGGGGAAACGTGATCTTTATACTTGAAATCTATATGTGAACTATGATATTTACACATCAGGCATCAGAAAATTTCATCATAAGCTTCATAGGATCCTTCTGGCTTTCATCTGATTCTGTCTTCACACGAGTGCTGGAGAGTTGTGATTCCGCATGTCCACAAGTCTTTGCTCACTTGGGGTAGTTCATTTTGCATTCCAAAATATACCAATCACATTATCCGATCTCAAGAGAGACTCCGCCCCGGACTGTGGAGCTCATCTCACTTAGTCATGGAAACTGGTCTACGGTTAGGTGTGTGATTCAGGCCACAAGGAGCTCGTTCATGGCAGTACATAACTCTGTTTCTTGCTTGTTGGAAGAAGATGCGAGCCCAGAGCTTTGGCACTGCGAAGCTAAAGATGATGAAAGCAGAAATCAGCAGGAGGCAGAAGAGTGTGTGTGTGTGTGTGTGTGTGTGTGTGTGTGTGTGTGTGTGTGTGAAAGAGAGAGAAAGAGAGAGACACACAGAGGCAGAGTCACATTCCAAAATGTACTTCTAGAAGCTATATAAATATACATTCAAATGTGAGTATTTATACCTAGGTATGTGTATATATGCACATACATATATTCAAATATTTATTTATACACCCCCCCAAGTTGTATCTCTGTCATTTAACCCAAAGCATCCTGATGAATGGCCAAGCTTAGGGTGTTAAATAAACACAATCGGTAAGAATCCATTCTTCCTGACATGTGTCCTGGTAGATTTAAATAGGAAGTGCTGAAGCCTTTTGACAGGCATGTGGTAATCACAGAATTCAATGAATATACTTGGGTTCTTTGAGGCAGGCAGAGCTCCATGGCAGAGGCCATGCTAAAAGTCAGTGACCACAGACCTTTTTTATTCCAGGACTTCAGAGGACAGTGGGGACTCAGTTACATGCACGGGTTCGAAGGAAAATTAAGTATTCGCATGCTGAAAAATGGCAGGATTTTGATCAAGCAGAGCGGAGACACAGACAATGGGTAGGGAGTTTGATTTACTTTATGATGCTGATTCTTTTTTTTTAATTGTTGGGGTAATGCATAGAGGGGTTACAGTTACATTTGCCAGATAGTAAGTGCATGATTTCTCACACATTGATATTCCTTCTCATGCTTTTGTCCCCATTTCCCTCCATCCTTTCCTTTTGTTTGCTATCAAATTTCCGTTTGCAATTCAATTCCCATTCATTTCATTTTTCCTCTTTCTCCTCCTTGTTAAAAAGTAATATGGGAAAAATATTACATAATGGCTATAATGACAGTATAGAAATGAAATTTTACCTAAGTTACAAAAGCACAAAAATTCTCTTTATTGTGGTAAGGGATGATTATTAATTTAGCTTCAGGTAAAAAGTTCTTAAGTTGTTCATAAGTAACAAAGGAATAACATTCAGTCTATGGTACTTTAGTATATTTCAAGAAATTGGTTAAATACAAGTGGTATACAACTGTGTGTGTGTGTGTGTGTGTGTGTGTGTGAGAGAGAGAGAGAGAGAGAGAGAGAGAGAGAGAGAGAGAGAGAGAGAGAGAGAGAGAGAGACTATTAAGAAATTAAGAATCTCAAAGGACTTTTCTGCCTGAGCTGGCTTAGAATTAAAATCCTGAAATCTCAGTTTTATTAGTAGCTATTATGAGTCACTGGTGCCTGGTTCTTTACTGTACACTTAAAATGAATTGTAGGTAACTAGTAACAATGTAACTCATTCAACGTGGCTGTGTTATATGATCTGTGCCATTTCTTTCTGTGCAAAATAGAAGACAGTGAATTTTCCAAGTAATTTTGCTTAAAAGCATAGCAGTGAAAAGTTTGGTGTTCAGTTTCACAATCATATAAATGTAATTTGTAATCTAGTTTTGTGGTTCCCCAAAACTAAGTGGTTCTGGAGCTGATTCCAGAATTGTTTTCAGAGTCATCTATCATGTGTATAACAACGTGACTCCTACCATGTTTATGAGAGGAAGAAGTAAACTTGTCATAGGAATATTCCTTAAAATGAATTCTTCAAGAGCTAGAGAGATGGAGAGGCCAGATGTATAACATTTCTGTTTTTGCAGCTTGTCAGTCTAAATGATTTTAGAAAGTTTCCTTGCACTATTTTTTGACTATGGTGACATCTGCCATCTAGTGGCTGCCTTCTGTTACTACTATGGGATTAAATGAGTGCATTTTTTCCCTCATTGTACTTTATCTACCTGTTATTTCCATGTTCAAACAACATAGGAAAAATACAAATTTTAATTTATCATATTACTATGTTTAGTACAAAATTAGATCTCTTAGTAATCCACTCACTTCACTATAAGCATCTTCAACAAATGGGGAAAAATATCCTGTCTTAGTCACTTGGCCCCTAAGCTTAATTAGCTTCCATCCACCTTTTCATCCTAAATTTGAGCCTTCAATGCTGCTCTCTGAGTTCAGCGTCCATATTGATGTACAACAGGTATCTTATGCCTACTCCAATTCTCTCTCCACTCTTTAGCCTCCCCTAGCCCACTCCACACACTGTGCACTTTATCACAGTGTATCTTCTTCATCAGTGCTCCTTGACCCAATCGGAACACAAGTGTTGCTGACTCTACCTTGACAATGTACCTAAGTCAATCGTTTCTCTTCCCTCACGTGGCAGTGTGTCTAAGACACTACTTACTGCTGTATCCTCTGCTTCTGTGAGAGTCTGGGGCAGCCTGTCTCCTCATTCTCCTGTGCCTCTTTGTTCTGAAGATCTGAGGTAAGAGTCATTTCACAAACTCCCCCTAATGAGTGGACGAGTGTGTGTGTGTGTGTGTGTGTGTGTGTGTGTGTGTGTGTGTGTGTGTGTGTACTGGGGCTTGAACTCATTTGGCTTTTGTACTCGAGGATGCCACTCTACCACTTCTAGCATTTTGCTTTTTATTTGGAGGTAAGACTTGCACAGCTTCCCTGGCCCCTTCCCTGCGTTTTCTGGGCTGACTTTGAACTGCGACTCTCAGATCTCAGCCAATAGCTAGGATCACAGGCATGAGCCACCAAAAATGTTTTATGCCCACATTTCCAATTAATTATGGACTTGTCATCATGATCTAAAAGGTTCTGGAAAGCTACGACTTTGCCTAATCTCCGGGCCAAGCTTGTGCTAACCCCGCCTGCTCTCCCAGTTCCAGCCAGGTCAGCCTTCTCCTTTGCTGAATAGACCCGGAACCTGACCAGGCCTTGGGTTTTCCATTGGCCTTGCTTCTGCCGCATGAGGGATGACCACTCACTGTCCAAATCGTTCGTTCCGTTTCCATTTAGATACTGAGAAAAGCCTTTCCTGACCTCTCTACCTGAAGTAAAATCCTCAGTAGCACGTGGCCTGGCATTATGTATCTGCTCCATAAATGTGAATTCTAGAACGGAAGGCAGAAGGAAGGATGGAGTTGGATTGCACAATCTCCACTTTTTGAAAACCGGTCCTGGGGCTTAAACTCGGAACCTGGGTGTTGCCCCTAATTATAGACGTGAGCCACAGGTAACTGGTCAATGTCTATTCTTTAGCATTTTATTTAGTTTTATGAGACCAACATTGGAAATATTACTTCTATGTTGCATATATTTAATGTTTTAAAAATATATTTTATTACCCCATATCTTACTATCTATATCTCTTGTGTGGTTGAAAACCGCTTTTAGGGGAAAACAAGTAGGTTTAGAATGTGATTGGCAAGAATCCTTTCTTCTTGCATTTCTTCTTGCACTGGGCACCAGTGTCATAAGTCTGTAACCCTCGCTACTCAAGGAATCTGAGATCCCAGGATACAGATTTGAATCCAGCCCAGGCAGGAAAGCCTGTTAGACTACTATCTCTAACGAACTATTCAGCAAAAACCAGAGTGGTGCAGTGGCTCAAGTTGTAGAGCACTAGTCTTGAGCAAAAGAATCCCAGGGACAGTGTCCCAGCGATAAGTTCAAGCCACAAGACCAGAAAAAAACATTCATCTATTCCTCCCACTAAAAATGGAGCATATACAAATACAGATTTATTCTCTCTCAAGCAAAAGTCAAAATGAGGCTTGAATTATGCTTTGTTGATGAATGACTGATTGCTTTATGAATATCCAAATGACATTTCATTGCTTCTGTTGATAAATATGGCTTTACACTTTGTCTCTGGTGCATGGAAATTGATAAAATCTAATTACTATCACTTTTAGAAAACAAGCACTTAGAAAATGTCTTTAAGTGCAACAAAGCAATGTTCCATCTTGGTAAGACTAGCATTGTTTCAGTAGCTTCTCAGTAAATAAGTAGTGATTGAATCTGCAAGGGTTTTTCAATTATAATTCACAATAAACACACTGAGTGCAATAGCTGCTTTATTATGAATAAATTTAGAAGGATAGGAAGTAAATATAAGAATTAAATGTAGCTGGATTGATAGAAACAGCCAAAGGGGTGCAATTAAAATAAACTTCTTTTTTTTTCTTGCTGTTTATGTTGTAACAATTGCTTTCTGGACAAAGTTTCCACAGTACTAAATACCTTCAGAGTAGTTGCCTTCTTTATTTTTTCTCTAACATTTCTAATAGAAATATTGGACTACACAAAAAATGATTAAAGATTTGGTGGTGAGATTGATCAACATGCGTTTTACTCCTAAACCGGCATGTTAAATTGAAATTTGTTTGTGCAATGACTTAAACAGTAGCAAAATCCAGTTTAAAAATGAATAAATTTAAAAAAAATTAAAAGATCTTACATCTACCCTCACCATTTGAATTTCACAAATAATGTTATTTGTTTTGTAGTGTATCTGTTTACTGCTCTAACAACTCATCTACTTAACTCATTTTTATGCAAACTAGAAGTGACTGAACACTGTGTGTGGTGTGTGTGTGTGTGTGTGTGTGTGTGTGTGTGTGTGTGTGTGTGTGTGTTTGGGAGAGAACTCAGGGCCTCATGCTCTTCTTGGGCTTTTTCATTCAAGCCCGGTGCTCTACCTCTTTACCACAGCTCTTCTTCCTTAGTTTTGCTGGGTAATTGAAGATAGGAGTTTCACAGTCTCCCCTGCCCTGGCTGGGAACTGCAATGCTCCTATCTCAGCTTCTTGGGTAGCCAGAATTACAGGAATGAGCCTAAGAGTACATTCCTTAATGAAAAAAAAAGTTGTAATTAAGAATGTGGCAAAGGGAATAGATGATTTCTGAAGGTTATGACCAACACCAAGTTTATGAGGCATACAAAATGATGCTAGGTTGAGCTTGCGCCAATATTACTGAATTAGAAATGCCAGTTTGTTACAAGTCACATGCACATATAGGTAAGGAGGAATCACCAGCTGGTTGATAGTTAAGCCCAAAAGTGAGGCTGGGAGTGGCTGAGCAGAGATAAATAAGAAGGTTAAGGGTGACAGCAAGGAAACATGGCATTCAATCCTGTTCAGAGTAAAAAGAAAATAAGAGTGAGAAGAAATCAGGGAGAGAACTGGGAAAGAAGAGGATGATGCAAAAACTTTCTTGTAAATCTCTTTATTGTCCTTTAAAATGTTGAAACCAGTCAGGTGCTAGTAATCCTAGCTCCTCAGGAGGTTGAGATCTGAGAGTTGTGGTTCAAAGCCAGCCCGGACAGGAAATTCCCTGAGACTCCTATCTCCAATTAACTATAAAAAGAAGGGGGGAAAGGGCAGAAGTGAATCTGTGGCTCAAGTAGTAGAGAACTAGACTTCAGACAGACAGACAGACAGACAGACAGACAGACAGACAGACAGATGAGGGGGAAAGGGAGAAGGGGGATAGAGCAAGAGCAAGAGAAAGAAGCTCAGGGACAGTGCCCAGGCCCTGAATTACTTTCTCAAATCCGACTTGCTGAAATGGAAACAAAGTATCTTATTTGACCTGAAGTCAGTCTGAGAACTAACTTTCCCCAAGTACTCTGCAACAAAGGGAAACCTTTTCCCTAACAGTCCTAGTCAGCATACATTAGCAATACAAAAGGAGAGAGCCAGCCAGTTGCTTCCTACACTAAATCCTTTGTAAACAGTGAGAAATGATTTACTTTGTCTCCTACACTGTTGCTTTTCCTCCTCCAGGTCTTTAAACCCCGGTAGGATTATAATTATCCAAAATAGGCTGAGAGCAGGGCCTAGGTAGAGTGCACGCATGAAGCCCTGGGTTCAATTCCTCGGTACCACATACACAGAAAAGTGGTGCTGTGGCTCAAGTGGTAGAGTGCTAGCCTTGAGAAAAGTCAATGTTTTAGACTCTGAGTTCAAGCCCCAGGACTGACACCCCCCAAAAAAAGAAAGAAATTATCCAAAACAATCTCATCTCTTCCAGGATTTAAGTACTGTGAAAACCAAAAGGATACATTTTTTTCCTTTAAATTTCAGAAGAAACCTAAAATGAATTTTATGAAAAAATTCTTTAAATATTATATCTTAGCTTCACATCATGGCTAATTACCATGATGACACAAAGGAAAACAATTGATAGAAGTCAAGCAAAAACAAAACAAAAAAGGAAACAAAAAATAGTAAATACCTACATGGGGAGGGGGATTGTTTGTTTCATTAGAGATTATATATTGTCTTCCTGTCAAAGACTATGTCTCTGCCTCTGTCTCTGTCTCTGTCTCTCTCTCTCTCTCTCTCTCTCTCTCTCTCTCTCTCTCTCTCTCTCTCTCTTCTCTCTCTCTCTCTCTCTATATATATATATATATATATATATCTGTGGGTAATATATATTATGTATATTATATATACTACTTTTCTCAGTTGCAATGACTTGATTCTGCCTTGTTGCATGAAAGCATCTATAAATACATAAGAACTTGCTGTGTTTTAATGAAATCTTAATCAGTCTCACAAAAGACTGGAAGAACAGGAGGCTGAGATCTGAAGACCATTCTTCGAAGCTAGTCCAGGTAGACAAACCCATGAAAATCTTGTCCCCAATGGACCGACAAAAAGCCAGAACTGGAGGTTCTGCACAGTGGTTAAGTTTCTAAATTTTCCTTTTCTTGGCTCATGAAATAAAAAAAAATTAGTGTTATCTGTTATCTGAGGGACCCATCATATTTATGCAATGTTCTAGTTTATTCTCTGTTCTTTTTATGTAAAGGTGGAGCATGTTTCCTTTGAAGTACAAATTTATTTCTTTCTGTTTGTGGTAAGCAGGATTCCCTGCCTTCAATTCAAAGAGTTTTGCTCAAAAGTTCAAGTGAGAATTAGGTACCTTCCATTTATTCCTTCTAGTTTGAGAAATGCAGAAAACAAGAAACAAAATATTGAGAAGCAGACTACCCAAGAATCTCTTCAACCAAACCCCAGACTGAATGCATACACTTCAAAAACTCACCAGAGTCATGACTGGGCCATTTGTCTCCTGGCTCTCATGTCCAGGTTTGATTACAGCCCGGTGCAGACAACTGGCTATATAAAATGTCCAAGGCTAACACTGCTGCAAGGGATGAGTAACACAACCTCCTTTTAAAGGTCCTTGTTGCTAGGCGACAGCTTTGTTCCCTTGGTCACGGTGAATCCATGAAGATCCCCCCCCCCAAAAAAAAATAATGGCTGATGGAAAAAAAATGTCCTCAGAAAAAATAGCTTTATGAAGGCATGAAGACGTGGGATTGCCTGCCAGACATGTCGGAAAGGTAGGAAAATGAAATTAAAGCTAACTCTGCTTCTCTTGTTATCTTAATTATTACTTAGGAAGAGATGAGCAAATGAAATGGATCACTTACTAGATTCAATTTCACCTGAAGAGTTTAGTCATGAGAACCACTTTACTGGGAAGGCTGCTTTGACAGAGAAACAAGCCCCTCCCTTTCCCCTGAGGAATTCTCTGAGTCACCCACAAATGTGATTGTCATTCTCAAACGCCATTCACCGAGACAAGTGGGCTTGCATTCTAGGTAATAGCTCTGGGGGTGCATGTGAATTGCAGAAGGTAACATAGTTGAAACATGCTATCCATTAGGAATTTCTAGCCTAGGTTTCAATGAAATAAGACCAAGGGTCTCACAAATGCCAGCCACCATTCTGGTTCATGAATTAGTAAGAGGCCCAAAGTCAATATGTTTCAAAGTTTTCTCTTAAGTGATTCTCAAGGTAACTGATTACTAAACAACGCAACATTAGGAATTTTGTAGTTTTCTTGGCTGTCTTTTAACTTCTTATTAATGTCTAACCTGATTCTCTTTCACAAATGCTACTCACATGTTCAGTTTTTAAGATTAAGTAAGCTGTGGCTTCATAAAAGTGGATGAAAACTTTTATAGTTTCTGTTTACTCCTTAGAATTAAGACAAGGGTTAATTATACAAAGGTTGGGGACTAGAATTAGAAGCTGCAAGATTAAAATGATCCTTAAAAGTAGTATTGCTCAACTTGAAAAATCTTTATAAATCTCCCTCCGTCTTTACCTACCTCCCTCCCTCTTTACCTCCCTCCCTCCCTCCTTCCCTTCTTTTATCACTCCCTCCCTTTCTTTCCTTCATTTCTTCCTTCTCTCTCCCCTCCCTTCTTCCTTCTCTCCGTTCCTCATTCTTCCTTTCTTCTTCTTTTTTCCTCCTTCCTTCCCTTCCTCCATCTCTTCCTCCCTTCCTCTTTCCTTTCCACCCTCCCTTCTTTTCTGCTTTCCAAGCTTTTAAGACACAGCAATGAGTGTAAATGGAATGGTCAGAGACTGATTCTTTCTCTGTAGGACTTCATAGTTCCTATGTCATAGTGTATAGGAATCTTTCATTTTTTAAAAATTTTATTGTTATTAAAAAGGTGTACAGAGAGGTTATGATTATATAACTTTTGATTCGCATTTCTTCTGTGCACTCAGAGTACATGTCCCCCCTTCCCTACCTCTCTCCAAGTTTTTCCCTCTTTTCCCCACGACAAATTATGTAGCTCATTTTCAACCTGGTGTCTAATGACTACCGCTGCTGCATTTGTTCACTTTTGTCCCTCCATTTCTGTGCCCCTCTTAACCTTCCCAAAGACAGATTAGTGAACAAAAGAGAATGAAAACCCAAAGGCAATAAAGAAAATCAAAGCATACTGAGATTGGACCTCATCCCAGCTAGAATGACCACTATCAAGAAAACTAACAAAAACGTGCTTGAGGTGGTATAGCCAGAAGGGAATGATACTATATTGTTGGTGGGAAGGTAAACTTGTTCAACCACTCTGGAAAGCAGTATGGAGGTTCCTCAAAAGACTAATCATAGAGCTTCCCTATCTTAATCCCTGGCATTTATCGAATAGACCACAAACCAGCCTGCAGTAACACCACCAGCACAACTGTGTTCACCGCAGTATTGTTTACCATAGCCAAGATATGAAATCAAACCAGAGGCCCCTCAGTGAATAAATCAGTCCAGAAAATATGGTAGTGTAAATACACAATGGAATTCTACTCTATTGAATTTTGATAACCCTTTTCCCTAAGAGCTGTCAAGGTCTTTGTCAAGTGTGGATGACATAGACTGGAGCTTCACTCTGCTAAGGAGCTGCAATTCAGTTCAGAAATGAAGCCAGCTGCCACCTCCTCCTTCCTTCTCCTCACACCACTATGTAATCTGAGACTTGACATTTTAATTAACAGACACTTCCACCACAGCACACAATTTATGGGACTTATAAATTTATGCCTGGAGAGGTAGCCATCTTCTGATAGCAGGTGCTTCTGAATTGATAAGGTCCAGAGTTCTTTTTATTTTTTTTTTAATCCCACACTCTAAGTTCACCTGATTCATTCTGGTTAATCACTTTACACTTTTTAAAACCGTGAATAGATGGCCAGTTCAGATAAAGCCACCTGTGTGAGAGTCATTATAAATCATGGCTGACAGGTATTGTACAGTTCCAGTCAGGGCACCAACTCCATAGCAGCTTTCTATAAGAGCATTAATAAAATTAATTCCTCTTCCATAGCAATTTAGATTGGTAATTTATGATAACTGTTTGCTCACTACAGGCCGAAAGATTAAAAATGAGTAAACCAATATACCAACTAAACTGCATGTGTCTGGTTTTAGTGGGGATTGGGAGGGGAGTAAGAGAGGATTCTAGAAGGAGTGTGGATATATTTGCAATGAATTTCTCATGAGTTCCTCTATTGAGGTTTAGCATTTGTTCTTAGACATAAAGATGGTTTTAATTTAAAGGTGTAATTTCCCACAAGAAATTATCTATATATAGCTAGTTGAAGCCATTAGAATAGGAAAAGAATCAATATTAATGATTTTCTTCATAATAACTACATCCTAACAATGACAGGATTTTGCCTTTTTTTTTTTTTTTTTTTGCCAGTCCTGGGCCTTGAGCGCAGGGCCTGAGCATTGTCCCTGGGCTTTCTCAAGGCTAGAACTCTACCACTTGAGCCACAGCACCACTTCTGGCTTTTTTCTAGCGGGATTCTACCAGGAATTGAACCCAGGTCTTCGTGCATGCTAGGCAAGCACTCTACATTAGGCTAAATTCCCAGATTTTGCCATTTTTAAAGCAGCCCAGGCTGGGAGTGTGGCACAATGATAGAGTACTTGCCTAGCATGCATGAATGCCTGGGCTCCATTCCACAGTACCACATATACCAAAAAGGCCAGACATGGTACTGTGGCTCAAGTAGTAGAGGGCCTGCCTTGAGAAAGGCCAAGGATAGTGCTCACAAAAGAAAGAAACAGAAAAAGAAAGTGAAGAGAAAAGGAGAGAGGGGGGAGGGATGGAGGGAAGGTGGGAAAAAGAAAGAGAGAGAGAGAGAGAGAGAGAGAGAGAGAGAGAGAGAGAGAGAGAGAGAGAGATTGACAGCAAACAGGCCAATTCTGCATGTGATTCATGTTTGAACACTTGTGGCTAACACACAGTTCACTAGTGTGACTTAACCCATTTAAGATTCCTCATCCACAAAATCAAAGTAATATTGTTTTCTACAGGATAAGTACAGGATCATGCATACAGCAAATGTTTAATGACTGTGGGCTGCAAATTTAATATATTAATAATAACAGTCACAGGGATGTGACATAATATAATAAACAAAATTTATCATATAGGTATAATTTGCATGTCTTTTTAAAATATGGATTTTCTAATATTAATTTTATTGAAAGCCTTTACTTTTCAAAAAATCTGTGCCATGCACACAACTCTTTCTTGATCATAATCAAGTTTTGAAACGAGGGAAAGACTAGTCACTAAAAATGAGTGCACATGCATGTGGAAGTATTCCTTTTCAAATCAGGGAGTGTGTGGCAGCATTCTTGACCATAGCTAAGGTATGGAATCAGTTCAGATGCCCCTCCGTGGATGAATGGATTATGAAAATTTGCTGTGTAAACACAATGGAATTTTACTTTTTGATCAGAACGAATGATATCATACCATTTGGTTTTTTTTAAACAAAATGGAAAGATCTGAAAAATTATGTTACATGAAGTAAATCAGACGCAGAGGGGGGAAGGAGGGGTTTCTGCTCAGAAGTGGAAACCACATTTTTCGTATAAACTTTCGATATGTTGAGTGGTATGCAAATGTATACACATGTATTAATGGAAAAACATCAGATTCGAGGCAGAACTTATATAGTGTAACACCAGGTCAAACACCAGGTCAAACTTCAACAAAATGAACACCAGGAGAGGGGTGTTTGAAAGGGATGATGTGGGTTCAAGAAGAAAGGGGTGGATGAATGGAGAGTAGAAGTAAGGGAGAACGCAGGTGGGGATGGGAGGAGGGATGGGTGAGAATGTTCAAAGGGGAGACATGGATCAAGACACCTTGTATTCATGCTGAGTTAAATGGCAACTCCTTTTACAACTCCATAGTTAGAAGACTTGGCAATGTGAAAGTCCTTAGAAAAATCTAGACAAGCTCTGAGGCTGTCATTTCCCTCTTCTCTAAATGGAAAAGTCTGTGCTTCTCATTTGTTGGTATGGACAACCGCAGTATTCACTTTTAAAGACTTGCAAGGGGATGGGAGAATGTATGAAGTCCTTTCTTTCTCTCAGCTCCTCAGCTGCACCCAGCAGTCACCGAGGCCTTCCGCGCAGCTCTGGCCACTTCAGTACCAGTAGGCCATCCCCGACTCCACACAGAACCAGTCAGCCATGGTCCCATTCAGGAGTTGCAGCCCAGGTAAGCATTTTCCATTTGTCCTGGGCCTGATGATGTTTATTCAACATATATGATCCTATATTTAACATTTTATAATAAATCCTAGATAGGGTTTCTTTCTTCCCTTCATTTGTAATTTTCTCACTTAATCCACTGGATTAGAAATTTATTCATGCCTGAGTTATAAATTACAAAAAAAAAAATGCCGAGGGCCAGTGGCTCACTCCTGTAATTCTAGCTACTGAGGCTGAGATCTGAGGATCGCACTTTATAGGCAGCCCGGGGAATGGAAGTCTATGAGACTCTTATTTCCAATTAACCACCAGAAAACCAGAAGAGCCGAAGAGCTCAGGCCCAGAGGTCAGGCCCATGTCAAAAAAAAAAAATACAATCCCTATATTTAACTTAACTTTTTTTTTTAAATCCCCAGTGCCTATCAGAGTTCTTGTCACATAAAACAGATGCAATCTATATTTTTAAATAAATTAACTGAAATGAAGCTTACTGTTAGCCATCCATATCTACATATTTAATCCCAGAATATTTGGTTTAAAGAAATACAGATCTTAGTAAGGCTGTGTTACTTCATCAGAATTTAAAAGGGAGAGACAGAGGAAAGAGAGAGAGAGAGAGAGAGAGAGAGAGAGAGAGAGAGAGAGAGAGAGAGAGAGAGAGAGAGAGAGAGAGAGAGAAAGGAGAGAGAGGCGAGAGCGCGTGCATGAACCCTGGGTGCTAGTGGCTCACAGCTATAATGCTAGCTATTTGGGAGGCTCAAAGTTCAAGGCCAGCTTGAGAGGAGAAGTTCTGAAGATCCCATCTCTGCTCCTAGATATGGTAAGTGCTCCTCACCCTGAGTTGTATGTGAGGCTGAGTTGGGGAGGTTGGGGGGCCTGACTTGGTCCTAAGTCTCATCCCATCTATGAGGGAAGTCCTTCTCAAATCAGCCATGTGTCCTGGACACAAGCAAGACCCTATTTCAAACCTAACACATGAAAATTAGGGCTGAAGGTCCAAGTCATAGAATGCTAGGCTACCAAGAACAAGGCCCCAAGTTCAAACCCTACCCAGGGATAACAAAAATCAAAAACAAAACAAAACAAAAGGGCCAAGCATAAATATTATTATTTCGTGTGTGCATGTATATGTGTGCGTGTGTGTTTATGTATTTGTATGTGTGTATATACCAATATGAGATTTGAACTCAGGGCCTGTGTGCTAAGCATGTTTTGCCTATGACTGACATTCTAGTGTTTGATGGTTAATTGGAGGTAAGTCTCACAGACTTTCCCTGCCAGTGCTTGCTTTGAATTGTGATCCTCAGATCATAGCCTGCTGATTAGCTAGAACTATAGGCATGAGTTCCCAGGGCTTGACTAAACATTCACAATTTCTTCAGACAAAAACAAAAGTCACATGATCATATGATGTGTCATATTGATAAAAAGACACAGCTTTCTACACAATATCATCAACTCCAAATTCTCCTATAAAAGAAAGAAAAATCAAACAGGCTTTTGAACAAAAAATTAGATGTCAGAGTAAGAAATGGAAGACTTCTTCTCAAATGGCATCATTTTAGCTTAGGTTCTTTTCTTTTTCTAGAAAGACCCTCTTCAAACTGTAAAAGGAGATAATGGAAGGTGGCAGTTCCAAGGAATTTAACATGCAAGGGATTTTAATTCTCTAATATTAGCAAGAAAAGAAAATTTCTAAAAACTTATAGCATGTTAGGACAGAAGTGTAAACATGTATCCTGAACAGCCATATATAGGCTTTTCTTATTAGTGTAAAGTGCTATGTTTATTGGTTGTTCTAAAGAAGAGTCAGAGGATAAATTAATTTCTTCAAAGCCTATTGGCAAATCCCTCAGAATTATTTCAAAGAATAGCTCAAGCATTAACTCTGTGTGTGTGTGTGTGTGTGTGTGTGTGTGTGTGTGTGTGTGTGTTACTGTTAATAAGGTAGAAAGCTTTTGGTACTAGATCTGTTTTTGAGGTGAATATTCTGGTATATTTACTGGAACAGCTAAGGTCATTTAGTGGGTAAGCAATGAAACTAAAAGATCAATATTAAATTATTTAGAAAGTCCCTTCTTCCCAATTTAATTTGATGCAGCCACAGAATACATTAGTTCCATGTATTGGGACAGGAATAAAAATGTCTCTGCTTAAAATCTAGCAGAATTATTCAGTGCTAAAGGTTCTGGAAATCCTGTAGCAAAGAAATGCTTGATTTTATTTAATCTAGAACTTTGCAATCACATCTAATGGTGGAATTTTTTTTGAGCAGGGGCAGTCACAGGGCTTGAACTCTGGGCCTGGGTACTGTTCTGAGCTTTTCAACTGAAGGCTAATGCTTTACTACTTTGAGCCACACCACTATTTCCACTTTTCTGGTGGTTAATTGGAAATAAGAATTTCATGGACTTCTGTGCCTGGGCTGGCTTTGAACTGTGATCCTCAGATTTCAGCCTCCTGAGTAGTTAAAATTACAGGTGTGAATCACCGGAACCTGGCTGGAAATCTTTTTGATACTTGCATTAGACACCCAAATTTATAACTGAGTCAAAATATAAGTTATGTGAATTGTGGCTTAGTTAAATGAACACAGCTGTTCTAAGGACATTAGTGACATTTCTTTAAGCTAAATATTCCAGACTGTTTGTTTGTTTGCCAGTTCTGGGGCTTTAACTCAGGGACTGAGCCTTGTCCTTGGCTTCATTGCTTCATGTTAATATTATAACTATCGTTGTCTTTGTAAAATGTTGGGAATTTGATCGATCACAGTGTTAGTATTTGTAAACAGTACAAAATAGTCCCATGTGTGATTTTTGTCACATTTTCTGGTTAATGATCTACTGTCCAAGACAAGAAAAACAATTACACTAGAAATACTTCATTCCAATATTTGCTACATATTTTATGGACAATATTAATAAACTGGAACACTTCCCCGAAATATCTATCCGAATAGTGAATAGCCAACAAGCCACAATCTGTAACTGAGTTCTTGAGGAAGAGCTTAAATATATCAAACGTTCAAATAGACATTACAGAGTTTCAGTGGTAGCGCTCCAGCTGGCAGCAGGTATGAATCACTGAGTTCAAACTCCAGTACCCTACCTACAGAAGAAAATTACACTAAAGAATGAAAATAGTAATCATATGTGAAGGGACTCCCGCAGGTAACCTCACAAGGACACAGCTTGCACAATTGAAATGACTTCTGGGAATTATATAGTGAAGAATGTATGTAATACGAAGATCCCTTATCAATTAGAACTGGTCTAAAGTCAAACAAGATTCCTTGTGAAACATTCAATAAATATTAAAGGAGGAAACCATCCTTTAATGTAAAGTGGATTCATGTGTTATTCATTCTGACATTGGCTAGCAAAAGAAAATCTGTTAGAGACGTGGCTAAACAGCACCATGATACTTAGAATGGACTAAGTTCATCCACTTTCGCGTACCATTGCATGTTTAGCATGGGTTTGCATTGCTTTTAGAGACAGAGTTAGACTGACCTGTCCATTTTTCTTCTCTCTTGTTCTAAAGCTTCCATCCGATTTCTGCAAATACCTCACTTGGCACGAAATAGAACAACATGACATTCAGGGAAGCCAACTGCATTGCCCAAGAGTAAGAGAAGGTAAAGTCTGTATATTCTTCTAGCATCTAATCAGGGCACCTGCTCTAAGAATTTTGCGTGTGTATGAATTAAAACACAATTACTTAGGAGGGGTTAAAAAAACACTATTTGAAGGTTTAAATTGTACCTCTTTCCCATATTATAGAACTGATGAAATGTGAGGTCATTTTAAAAGTATATTCTTTTGACTGAATATGTAGATAATTAACATTCAGTACCAAATATTGCAAAAAGTAGAAAGACAAAAACCTATACACCTACTACCTAATAATAACCACTCTGACTTTTAGCTCAATTTAGCCTTTTATTGTAAAAGTAAATCTGTGTGTACACAAACCACATACACACACTCACGTACGTAGGAAGGAAGGAGAGAGCGAGTACAAAGTTCTTGGGTAAATGGAAGTGAGGTCTGTGTCATGACACAGCCAGCAAGACATCATTTGGGTCTTAAAGTGTGTACATACACCTGGGTGCTGGTGGCTCCTGCCTGTAATCCTAGATACTCAGGAGGCTGAGATCGGAGAATCCCAGTTTGAAGCAGGAAAATCCCAAAGGCTCTTCTCTCCAATTAAGTATTCAATAAGGACTGGAAGTGGTGCTGTGGTTCCAAGTGGCAGAGTGCTAGCCTTAAGCACAAAAGCTCAGGGAGAATGTCCAGGCCCTGAGTTTAAGCCCCAGGACCAGCATAAATAAATAAGATTCAAAAAGTAATAAAATAAAATATCATGTGAAGACGTTTCGTGTTCACAAAGCATCTGAGGTAGTCGTCAGTGCCACGTCTGCATTCGTGAGATGTGTTGCAAGAAATCCAGTCACAGACCCTCCCTCCTAGGCCCATTCTATGAGCAACATTCAGAAAGATGAGGCTGGGGAAGACTTCTGACCGCACCGCAGAGGATGACAGAGGATGCTGGGGCGTGTCTGCCGTTGTGCGCCTGGCTCGGGGGTCCCACTGAATCCTTCACATATTTGGCAGCCACAGTAAGAAGAAGGAGAAAGAGACTGCATTGCCTTCTGAACGCAGTGGGTAGAGAGAATGGGGGATGGGCAGAGGTTGCAGGACATCGTGGCTCTGCAGAAATAAAAGCATGAACTTCCCTCCCCTCCATCAGCAGCAACATCGTGTCTACTAAGTCAGGGGACCCCATGAGAACAATCCCATCTATTGAAGCCCTTAATTTTGCTTATTTTCTTGTGAGATGGCAAACACGTATCTTCAAAAACATTTTGGTAAGAATCATTCTCTTTCCAGATTAGCTTTTGGGTCAAATTATTTCAGTTGATCTTAACCTGGCTCCATTGTACATCCAGGGAGTGTTTGTAAGGGAAGGGAAGTTTTCCTGTGTGTGATAATTAGCCTTTACCAAGTCTTTGATGGTCTGATCAATATAGACGTATGGTCTCTCACAATTAAATGAAGCCACAGAGCAAAGCTTTGGCAAAATTCCTTTTTTAAAGACTAGATTCTGTTGGAAAAATCTCCCAGCAAGTTGGTAAAGTGTTACACATTTCAGATCCAGGCTGGAACAAAGACCAAGCTCTGAGGTGAACAGGTAAAAGCCCATCTTCCTGAGCTGTCACTTTGCAATTCTTAGCTGCTAAGCTATCTCTTCGATTACCAAGTATGTCTGATTGAAAAAAAAAAGAAATCCAATGTAATATAATTCCTGATAGTGGAAGTGACCCTGGACCACCAATGTCAAAGAAATTTTTGAAAGCTACTGTAAAGAGAAATAATTAAAAGAGCAGAGAATCAATAGTATTCCAACAAACAATACAGGGTGGTGCATAACAACCTAGGGAATATTTACTCAGAGAAAAGGCTACGGAATGTTGAGAGGTTGAGTTAAAGAGAGAATTGCTCAAAGGTATCCTTGACAAATGTGGTGATTGTTCCAGTTTTCTATGTTATAAATTCTGACTCCAATGATCTCAGTCATGAAGAGCCTTTCTTAAGGAAAAATACCTTAATTTGTAAATTGGTTGCCCCTTACCTGCTCAGGGGTCAAAGGGTTTCTACAATTGGCCACAATGAAGTTCATTATGAGAAAAATGTCATATATGCTAGCTGACATTTGAGCCTCTCCCCTCTCTGGTGGAAAAAAAAAACCAAACGAACCTTATTTGAGTTTCAAAATAATGAACTATTGGGCTCATTCTCTCACTACCTTCGGCAAATCCTTCACAAATAAACTCATTATTTCCCACCACAGGCCATATGAACACGCCACTGAAGCCAAGTTAGTTCTTGAGGTTGTTGCAGTTAAGTTAGTGTGTGTGTGTGTGTGTGTGTGTGTGTGTGTGTGTGTGTGTGTGTGTGGTTTATCTGTTCTTTGACTATCCCAGAATAACAGAATGGTGGATATGAGTGCAAATGGTCTGGGAAAATGGTGCATAGAAATACAGGGCTATAACTGGGGGTAACCAGGATAATGAACTGCAAGATCACTTTCTGATTTGGCTGACATTGGGAGCTTGGCCTGTGGGCATAAGAAGACACACATGTCTGTGAAGGTATAAGAGTCTGTTCTTATTAGTTACTGAGAATCCCAAACAACATTGTTCTCCATATTCACTGGGCCCTTGCTTCAGGTTTTTCTGAGTTTCTGAAGATGTGGGAAAGTGAAGCTTAACAAAGTAAAAGTAGCCACTGAGATTCACCCACCCGCTACCTTCCACTGGGTCCTGTAGTAGAAAGGAGCTAGCCTTTCCTAACCTTAGGAGTTTCCAATAATGAACTCTATTCGGAGGATAAATGAGGTTGGGAGATCATAGGAAATGAGTTCTGAAATGAAAATTGGAAGACAATGGGGCATAGATTCCCTGACAAGTGAGGATTTGTAGGTGTGTCTGTAAGATTGTGAGCACATCAGCTTATGACACTGTTTAAGGAAGTGCATTTGTACTGGAGAAAAGAAGCAAGCAAGAAAAACCCAGAGAAAGCAGTTCAGGTAGGAAAATGTGAGAATTTAAACCTTGAGCTCAGCACCAGCCTATAATCCTAGCTACTCAGGAGGCCGAGATCTGAGTATTGTGGTTTAAAGCTAGCCTAGGCAGGAAAGTTCTTGGGGCTCTAATCACCAATAAGTTACCAAAAATCTGGAAGTGGCACTGTTGCTCAAATGGTAAAGAGCCAGCCTTGAGAAAAAGAGCTCAGGGACCGTGCACAGGCCCTGAGTTGAAGTCCCAGTCACACACGCATGAGCACGCACACGTGCACACACAGAGGAAGAGGCAGATTGTCAAGGTGAGGAAGTGTATTCAATTAAGAGACAAAAGAGAATGAAAATCAGCAGTGACTTGATAGTCTTCAAAAGGAATTATGTGAAGATGAAATTTACAATATTAGTGATTTTTCCTCATTTGTCTGAGATAGATATAATTTAGCCGCTGATTTTTCCCTCTATTAATAGAAGTAACCACTGGTTGTGTGTGTATGTGTGTGCATGTGTGTGTGTGGGGGGGTGTTGCCGGTAGTGGGGCTTGAACTGTGGGCCTGGGCACTGTCCCTGAGCTCTTCAGCTCAAGGCTACCATCCTACCCCTTGAGCCACAGCCCCACTTCCCCTCTTCTAGTGATTAATTGGAGATAAGAGTCGCACAGTCTTCAGTGCCCAGGCTGGCTTTGAACCTCGATCAAGAATTTAAAATAGTATAATAAAATGGCTCATAGTACATATTTTGGCTATTTTTTTAAATTTTATAATCAGAGTGATGTATAGAGAGGAGTTACAGCTACATTCATAAGGTAGTGAGAACATTATTTTTTGAACATTGTTACCCCTTCCCATGTTTTTCTCCCACTTTCCCTCCCCATCCCCCAACTCACCTTGTTTTTCCCTTCCCTTTCCTATTTCAAATAAACAAAGTTCATTTCCAACATATTGTCTTATCAATTTCCCTATTATATTGGCTCATCCTTTGTCCTTTGTCTCATCATTTTGTTTTTCCCCTTCCCTTCCTTAATTCAAATAAACAAATAACATTTCCAGCTTTATCACGGTTAATTGGAGATAATTGGACTTTCCTTGCCAGAGTTGGCTTGGCACCATGATTCTCAGATCTCAGCCTCCTGCATAGCTTGGATTACAGGCATGAGCCACCTTGCCAGGCTAGATCAACAATCAATTGGCAAAAATTAAGCAAAGAAACAAAGATGTCATTCCTATCCCCTTAAATTGACCCTTTCATAATCTCATCTTGTGATATTGCTTTTTATGTTTTAAACTAGGGCCCTCTGAAGAAGATTTGCTTTTCACACAGGTGAGGGATGCATTCCAATCAAAGAAACAAGTCCTTGAAAAACACAAATGGGCAACATGGCTACAAGAGAATTGGGAGGAATGCAAGGTGAGTGCTGAGGAAAGTCCATATTTTCCATTAATTCATTTATGACTCCATTCTACAGGAACTAATGCTTTGCACATCTCTCCAGAGCACTTTCTAACACTCATGATATTTGAGCCTTTGACTCTATTGTATCCTGCTCTTCATTATGATATTTCATGTATCCTAGCTTAAATTAACTAATTATTTAATTAATTTTGTGCCTATACTGGGGCTTAAGCTTAGGTCTGGGCCCTGTCTCTGAGCTTTTTCACTTAAGTCTGTCACTATCTCTTGAGCTACAGCTCCATTTCCAATGTGTGTGTGTGTGTGTGTGTGTGTGTGTGCGCGTGCGTGTATGTGTGGTTAATTGGAGATAGGAATCCTATGGACTTTACTACCTGTGCTGGCTTCAAACTTGGGTCCTCAGATCAGCCTCCTAAGTAGCTAGGATTATAGGTCTGGGCCATCAGGAACTGACTCAGGCTTTCATTTTATCTTGATATTGCTGAATTTTGTCTGGAAAATTTTGCAAATATTGAAAATCAAAATCATTCCATTCTATTTCAGAAAAGCATATTTAGGACACCAATCTGTATTGGTGAGTTTGTAATAAGAGCTGAAGCAACTTGATGAAGCATCCAGATAAAAGGTGTTCCCAGCCATGTGTTCATGAAGCTATCCTGTAACAAATTAAATTTTTCATGGGTGAAGGATATGAGCTGTGAGTTCTTGTGCTGAAAACCACTGGCTTGACTGAGTTGCTAGCACTGTAGCTGCCTCTGCAATTAGTCAACCTGACCTCTAGTAGCGCTATAGCAGGGGGACCACTGGGCTTCAGATTCCAGCTCTATCAACTTATGTGCATGGGGAAGACTGAAGATACAACGGAGAAAGACAAGCACTGGGAGAAATAAAAGGAGTAAATGAACCTCATCACATCAGAGATAGAAAGAGAGATTAAGTTAGACTTGGAAGACTTTAGGAAGTCCTCTAGAGATGAAAGTGGGTTTGAAAGTACCTAGGCCTTCTTCAGTTCACAGTTTTGTCTTGCATGTTACAGAAGTATAAAATTTAGAGGCTGAGAAGAAACTTCAGGGTAAAGGCAAA